>NC_141040.1:49237500-49287500 GCF_052040795.2 Danio rerio | reverse complement strand
TACACACCCAAACCCACACAAAGAAACAAACGCACAAACACACACACACACACACACACATGCAACCACACACAAAAACAGCAAACGCGCACACAGACACATGCATACACACTCACAAACATATACACACAAACAGCACACATGTGAACATGCATACACACATACACAAACGCATACACACATACAAAAACACGCACACAGACAAAAACACACATACACAAACAAACAAACACATACATATACACACATAAAAATGATAAACCACACACATAAATATGCATACACACACACACACACAAAAACATACACACACTCATTTGCACACTAACAAACAGACACACAAACACACACAAGCACACTCACAAACACACACACATAGACACAAACCAACAAGCACACACACATATAAATATAAACTTGCATACACATACAAAACACATACAAAACAACACAAACAACCACACACAAAAACAACAAACAGGCGCACACACAAACTTGCATAGACACATACACACAAACTTGCATAGACACACAAACAAACTTGCATAGACACGCACGCAAACTTACATAGACACACACACACACACACACACACACACACACACAGACAAACTAGCATAGACACATACAAACTTACATAGACGCACACACACACACCAAACAACACATACAACCACATACAAAAGCAACAGACACACACACACCAACTTGCATAGACACACACACACACACACACAAAACAACACATTCAACCACATACAAAAGCAACAGACACACACACATACACACACACACACAGAGACACACACAACAACACATTCAACCACATGCAAAAGCAACAAACAGGCACAGACACACACATACACACACACACACACAAAACAGCACGTACGACCACCCACAAAAACAACAAACACACACACACACACACACACACACTCTTGCAGACACACACACATACACATACAAGACAAAACATCCAACCACAATTACTTACAAACATACACACGCATATACACACGAACACACACACACACACATGCACACACACAAACAGTACAGCAGAGGTAGTAATTTGGACTTGCTGTAGTGTCATGTGTTGTTGTGACCTGCGTGTCTTGCTGTGGTTGTTTATAAATGGCTGTGTACGTGAGGGAGGAATGGATCTGGCTCATGCACACTGAGGTAACGGGATTCTGTTGTAGTGATATGATAAAATGATTAAACTGGCATCCCTCCATCTTTGTTTTATTAGCAGCTTAAATGGCGTGGAGTATTGTAGACATTGGGCTTTATAAAAATGAGCTACTATTAATAAATGCTCATAGTCATTTCAGTCGTGGCTGAGATTTTGTGCTCTCGCATTTCCTGCAGTAAATGAAAGATTTCTTTGTTCTGCATTTTCTTTTTAATGCACACAGCCTTTTTATTTGTTCTGATGGAAACAGTACTGACTAAAGGAGTGTAGAATGGCATAGCAAATATTCAAAATAGCCTAGCAACCAGCAAGATCATCTTAACGTCTAGCCAGTACCCATTAGGGTTGGATCGATAGACGATGCCATCGTCCATTGCCAATGGCCGATAGACATCATGATGCTGAGCTGGCATCAAGATCCTACGCCCCACCCCTGTCGCAGCAGCAACCCGCTCGCGAAAAATACATGCTGTCCCGTTTACACTAATGGTACAGTTTCTCTGTCGTAAATCTGTCATTTGTACCACACTATTTATAACCTAAAACCTCCATAATGATGCTCTAAACGGGCTGGATTAACAACTCCTTTAAAGAAAAACACCAACATTTATTGTGCAAATTATATTGTTCTACACGCACACGCATTTTAGTTTTGGTAAAAACATGCACTGCTTTCTATATTAATTGAAATGTATGTAAACGGCACATATAGGGCCTGTGTTTGCTTTACAAATATTATTGAGAATATTCTATATGGAATCACTTAGCTTACACGTATTCTAATCTCATATATAAATAACCATGTTAATGGTTGTAATTTACAGTAGGCAGTTTATTGAGAAAATAAAAAATCCTACTTAATAATAATGTTAATAATAATCATCATCATTATCATCATCATCATATTAATAATAATAATAATATTATAAATAATAATAATAAATTAATATTATTATTATTGTTGTTGTTTATAATAATAATAATTATTATTATTATTATTGTTGTTATTATTATTAATGTAGTATTATTAATGTATTATTATACTTATTATTATTATTATTACTATTACTAATGTATTATTATTATTATTATTATTATTATTATTATAAATGTATCATTATTATTATTATTATTATTATTATTACTTTATCATTACAGTTTTTTACAATTGCTATGACACTTTTATCAATACATTTAACAAGTTTCCTAAACTCTTAACACAGTTAGCACAACATCCGTCTTCGTGGGCTATACAATTAGCACATTTCTTGTTGTTTTGACACAAAATGCATCCAGTTAACACAAATTTAAAATGCTTTAACTTCTTTTACACACAAGCACAACCAAGAACAAAACAATGTAATTTTACAATCAAATTTACAAATGCTTTAACACAGTATGTCAGAACAGATAACACCATGTTCTAAACAGAAATTATATAGGATAAAGTCAAAATGAACAGCTGTTCTAATTGTGAATTGAAACACAAATATATTCCCTGTATTTTATTCACAATTGCCAATGCGAAACATCATATTGCGATTATATAAATAAATAAACAAATAAATGTGTGTGTATATATATATATATTTATTTATTTTATACATATATTTTATACATACATATATATATATATATATATATATATATATATATATATATATATATATATATATATATATATATATATATATATATATATATATATATATATATATATATATATTTATTTCAAGAGTTCACACTTAGATACTGTTTGACAACTTGTTAGCAAGTTAGCAGGTTTGGCATGCTGTCCCGGGAGAGAACCCTGAACTCGGAGATAGTTGAGCCCAGGGCTCCCGCCAGGTCCATAAAGCATGTGAGGGGAGTACGAGGTCAAGTGTTCTCGAGAGCTCCCCTCGGCAAAAGAGGAAAGGAGGAGAAGGGGTGGATGGGGGGTTTCTTCGGAAAACGAAGATAGGGGTGTAGATCTTAACTAGGTTATTTATAGTGAGTTTGGATCGTTCCGATTGACTAACTAATGAGCGTAGATGAGTGGCCGGCTGCAGTCAATCATATCACGTGCTCCTCTCGAAATTAGTTTATGAAACTTCATTTATATAACCGCAATATGATGTTTCTCATTGGCAATTGAATAAAATACAGGGAATATATTTGTGTTTCAATTCACAATTAGAACAGCTGTTCACTTTGACCTTATATTTCTTTATTTATTTATATAACCGTAATATGCTATTTCTCATTGTCAACTGAAAAAAAAAAAAAAAAATATATATATATATATATATATATATATATATATATATATATATATATATATATATATATATATATATATATATATATATATATATATATATATATATATATATATATATATATATATATATCTAGAAAGCACACTCATGTCTTGTTTTGGTTTTTCCAATCACATGATCTTATGTTCTAATAGAGGACTCTTGAAGTTTTTGAAAGGAACATCAAAGAACTCTGTCACCAATACGTCCATGTAAGATTATGCAATACAGTCATTACTGTACTATACAAAGTGTTTTGCAGTAAACTACTCTTTAAACCTGGAGTTCATTAGTACATACAGTACATATACAGTACAGCATTTGCATACACTGAGTCTAATTACTTTCAGAGAGTCATGAAGTTAGAGGCCAATCAAGTACTACATGAAATTTTCAATGTTGACAAGGCTGGGGATGTCGCCGTAGGAAAAACATACAGTAATAGGCCAAAGGGCGACAGTTACCGTGCCGGGCCACAGAAGATATCAAGTATAATGTGGATGAGAACATGTGGCAAAAGACCGGGCAGAATAGAAGATTACTTTGTTATTTTATTATAATTGTGGTGCTTTTTCTGTTTGCAGTGATGTCCTTCTGCAAAAAAGTCTGTACTGCAGAAATTCTGTGTCTGTATTTTTTTTTTTTTTTTACATAAACTGTAAATTTTATAAAGCAATTTTTTTTCTTCGTTTTGTATAGAATTTTTGCTGTAAAGGAAAGAAAATGCATGCATTTACTTAACCCAACGAAACAAAACTGTAACGAGACTTCAAATATAAGGGCAGAGCTGACACATAAACTAATGGAGTTTCTGTAATGTCAGCTGATGATAGTGTTTTTATTGTCAGTGTGTTCTGATTGACTGAATGTTTATGTTGGAAGGGAACATGTGTTTGTGTTTTGAACAATAATTTCATTTTGAAACATGATTGCAGTGTTTTGTTAGACATGGTGTAGTGTGTTCGTTTTTTATTGTATTTTGAAAAGTAGTTTAGAGGTTTAGTTTATAATGTGTGATTTTGAGCATGAAATTAACTGTTTTGCCAATTGTGTATTTTAGGTGTGTTGCTGCGTTAAGAGTTTAGCAAACTTGTTAAATGTATTGAAAAAAGTGTCATAGCCATTGTAAAAAACTGTATTATCATTGTTATTATAATAATAATAATAATAATAATTATTATTATTATTATTATTATTAATTTATTATTATTATTATTATTATTATTATTATTATTATTATTATCATTATTACTGTATTATTAGTATTGTTATAATTAATTAATTAATTAATTAATTTATTTATTTATTTATTTATTTATTTATTTATTTATTTATTTATTTATTTATTTATTTATTTACTTATTATTACTATTATTATTAAGTAGCATATTGTTTCTTTTTTATTATATAAATGTCATATACAGTACAGATACATTTCTTAATAAATAACCTACTATGAATTAAAACCAATAACCTATGCCTTTTTTTGTTTTGTTTGTTTTTTACAAGTTTTGGAGACGTAACGTAATGTTTATTCCCGCTTTTAAATAACATGTCACCTATAGCTTTTGTCTTAAGCCACGGCTGTGTTCAAAATGGCATAAATGTTTTCAAAGTGCACTACAAAGTGATCGCAATTGTCAATACGAAGATCGCTAAAACTGAACCGTGAAAATACTTTAAAAGCAAAAATTAAGTAAGAGAGATTACTTTTTTTATATTTTTTTTTTATCATTCACAACAAACGTGTGGTGGTGTTTGAAACCATGAGACGCAGAGAATAGACGCTCTTAACATGCTTCAGATGCTCTGGAGGTCATTAATAATATAATACCATTAATATTGAACCAGTTAAGGCATTTTAAAATGAATGAACAAAACAACATTTAAGATGTGTTACAGTGTGCTCAGCCTGCTGGTTTGTCCATTCACATACATTTTTATCATCATCTTGTAAAACAAACCTTTTTTTTAATGCTGTAATTTCAGTAAAAGTGTTTCCATCGTAGTTTAGGCGCATCTTTTCTATCAAATAAAAGTTTATCCTACTCAGTTATGTGTGTGTTTTTAATGCATATTTTTTAAAAGTTATGTGCATCATGACGTTTCCATCAATCGTTTTTATGCGCATCTCCAAAATGAGCATTAAAATAGGTGGGTGGCAAAAACGCAAGGCTAAGGCGAGAAATACTGCTTCGTCTTTAAAAAGAGGAGGAGTTTAGAGAATAAAACCTGCTCTTGACCAGGTTAGGTTCACAGAGTTAGTTACCACAGTAACTGACCCTGAGTTAAAGTTACCTCACTTTCTGAAACAAGCTTGACTCAACCTGCTTTCTAGAGTTTGACAAACTGGCCATTTTGAAACGGAAAACCCAGAGTTTCTCTCATTTCAGGGTTAAAATACTCTGAGTTTTCACTTAACCTCCTTTCTGAAATGGAGAACTACTTCCAACTAATTACAGAACTAATATATTTGACTTGGGACAAACTATTATTTAATTCTGACTGGTTCGTGAGTTTGGTTCGTAAAAAGGAGTGATACCATTCAATAAATGTAGAGTCCACTTCTAACTTTTTTAGTTTCCTAATTTATCCTTTTGGTTGATCCCTGTTAAACGCTAAGGTAAAACCAAAAAAGTACACGTGCATATGCATCAGGGCCTTCTAAATGATTTAAAACAAAGTGCAACAGACTATTGATGGCATCCGTTGCTATATGCAAACTGAAGGGGATCGAATTTTGCAGCAACCACATACCTTAGAAACCCCTCTAAACAAAGCCAAGCATTGTTGTAGCGAAGCTTGTGCTCTCACATTTTGTACAGTAATGAACAAAAATCCTTTCCGCATTGTGTAGATATGCAGACAGGCTTTTGTGATTGGTTGTGATGTGAGCAGATGCAGCAGCGCTGGCTAATGGAGTGTAGAGCAGCTTTTTAATGTCTCAATGTCAGCTTCCTCATAGTGGTAAGCACGAGAGTGATTAACATTTTATTACTGCCCTGTTGCTGACCTGGCACCCTCTTTCTGTCTAAATCGCACTTTAATTCACTCAAGTCTTTTCTTTCTTCACTCATCTCGCTGTCCTCATGCCTGTGGTGCTCAGTCACAGACGCACACGAGTATATACACAGGCCTATACACACACATATACACAAAGATATACACAAACAAACAGGCGCACACACACACAAACATGCATACTTACACAAACACACAGGCACACACATAAACACATGCATTCACACAAAAAAGCACACACACATGCACACAAACAAACACACACACAGACACACACAAACACACTTACAAACACACTCTTTTACTCTCACTCACACACACACAAAACATGGGCACACAGACAGGCGTCCACACACACACACACACACAAAAACACACTCACACAAGTACACACACACAAACTTACACAAGCACACCATTATGCATACACACACACACACACAAATAAACACGCACACAAACACACACATACACACAAACAAACGCACACTTACACAAGAGCACACACACAGAAACACACACACACTTTCTTTTTCTCACTCACACAGAAAAAAACCACACGCACAGACAAACACACTTACACAAGAACACACACACACAAATTTACACAGGCACACAAACACGCATATACACACACCCAAACAAACATAAACACTAACCATGCACACGCAAATGCGCAGACACACACACAAGTACAAACACAAAAACATACACAAGCACACACAAATGCACTTACACAAACACACACAAAAACACACACACAAGCACGCATACACGAACCCGAGCAAACACACAAGCACTCAAACTCACACACCCACACACACAGGCACACATACAAACAGCCAAACAAACACACGCAAGCACTCAAACACCTACACACATACACAAACAAACAGTCACACACACAAACACAAACACAAACACGCACACAAACACACACACACACACACAAACATAAGCACTCAAACATGCACACAAACACACACACACATGCTACAGCATTCCTGTACGTCAGTATGATAACATGTCCGTGAAGAGCAGGTTTGTGCCAGCAGGAGCAGATGTCTCTCTCATGCCCCGTCCTGAGTCACTCGCCCACTGCTCTACACACACACACACACACACACACACACACACACACACACACACACCTCCATCTCTCTCTCTCTCTCTCTCTCTCTCTCTCTGTTTCAGCAGAATAATCAGTGCTTTCATGATCCACTGTGAGGAGCAGCGAGAGTCACACTAGCTGGAGATCAGCTGATATACAGTACACTGGCCTCCACTATTACAGGTGAAGTCAAAATATTAGCCCTCCTAAATTATGAGCCGTGTGTATTTATATATATATATATATATATATATATATATATATATATATATATATATATATATATATATATATATATATACATTCCCCCAATTTCTGTATGTATTTCACATTTCTAATAAAACTCATCTCTAATAACAGATTTATTTAATCTTTGCCATGATGACAGTAAATAATATTTGACAAGATATTTTTCAAGACACTTAATACAGCTTAAAGTGACATTTTAAGGCTTAACTAGGTTATTTAGGTGAGTTAGGCATATTATGATTTGTACTGTAGACAATCAAAAAAATATAGCTTAAGGGGACTAATAATATTGACTTTAAAAAAATGTTGTTTTTTTTAAATGTAAAACTACTTTTATTCTGTCCGAAATAAAACAAATAAGAATATCTCTGGAAGAAAAAATATTATAGGAAAAACTGTGGAAACTGGATTATCTGAAAAAGAAAAATCACAGGAGGGCGAATGTTTATGACTTCAACTGTATATGAATTCAAATAAATAAAATTACATCTTTATTATTGTTATTACATTATTACTTTTTAGAATGTCTAATTTTTCTTTTAATTAGTTTCAAAGAAAATATCAAATATCTTATATTATATCTTAATATCAAATATTTTTTGTAGAGTAACTACTGTATATACACTCATTGGCCACTTTATTAGGTACACCTTACTAGTACCGGGTTGGACCCCCTTTTGCCTTTAGAACTTCCTTAATCTATTGTGGCATAGATTTGACAAGGTACTAGAAATATTACTCAGAGATTTTGGTCCATATTGACATGATAGCATCACGCAGTTGCTGCAGATTTGTCGGCTGCACATCCATGTTGCCAATCCCCTGTTCCACCACATCCCAAATGTGCTCTATTGGATTGAGATCTGGTGATGGTGGAGGCCATTTGAGAGCAGTGAACATATTGTCATGTTCAAGAAACCAGTCATTCAAGAGATGATTCACGCTTTATGACATGGTGTGTTATCCTGCTGGAAGTAGCCCTCAGAAGAGGGCAACAATACTCAGGTAGGCTGTGGCATTGAAACGATGCTCAATTGGTACTTATAGGCCCAAAGTATGCCAAGAAAATATCCCCAACACCATTAAACCACCACCAGCCTGCCTAAACCATTAATAGCAGGATGGATCAGAGTCGATCAATGGTTTGTGAAATACTCAGACCAGCCCATCTGCCACCAACAACCATGCCACGTTCAAACTCACTTAAATCCCCTTTCTTTCCCATTCTGATGCATGGATTGAACTGCAGCAGATCGTCTTGACCATGTCTACATGCCTAAATGCATTAAGTTGCTGCCATGGATTGGCTGATTAGAAAATTGCATTACCGAGCAGTTGGAGAGGTGTACCTAATAAAGTGGCCAGTGAGTGTACATTGTATGAGCTGTTTATCAGAAGTTTATATGTGTTTTTTCAATCAATTACTCTTACATAGGCAGCACTTGACCCTAGAAATACAATCTGCCTCTGATGCAGCAGTATCTACTGTAGTTCACTGCTCTTACAGCCCTTAAAAACACACATTTGCTCTCCTCCCTAAAGAAACACACAGAAAGTGAACGGCTTGTTCAAGAGCTGGACGTGGTCATTGATCTTGGCTTTGGTTTGATCAAGAGCTCTTGGGTTTTCCGGAACAATAGAGGCGTGAAGCAGCTCCAGACAGAGGCTCATTGTGGATCTTCTGCCCACTGAAAGAGCCTGTGTTTCTGTGCTCGTATTCTTCATTCTTCAGTCTGGGTGAAACATGAGCGCTGCGCTGGGCTGGACGGACACCATCAGGGTCAGTTTGTGCAGAGAGAGGGCCCTTTCTGAATGATGGCCATTATTCTTACTGAAGAAGCTCTTTGTCACGATGTGGAAACATGATCAGAATGGATCTTATGTTCTTGCGTTGACTGAAGTGGGTGGTGATATTGTAAAGCTTTTCTTGTTTGTTTTTGTGTGTGTGTGTGTGTTTATGGTATTGAGCAGAAATGTTTTATTATTTTTTTAATAAGATATTTGAATAAGAGCAAGTCATTATTTGTGAAATTTATAGTACAATCTACTGGTTTAAAATGTATTGAATAATCATGAATATGTGAGCAAAACTGTCATGAATGAGGCTGATGAAAAACACACTTGTTTGAAGTGAAGATTAGAAGTGAAAACATTTCTTATATTTTATTTTAGGTTTTTGATTGTTTTATTTAATTTTAAATGTAATTAAATTAAATTTTATTTTATTTTGAACATAATCAAAATGGATCTTTTATTTTACATTTATTTTGTGTATTTTTTGTTTAATTTTTAAAAAAATATTTATTTATTTAATTGAATTTCATTAATTTTTTTATTATCATTTTTTTACTTTATTTTATTTGTGGAATTTTAAGTGCTATAAAATATTTTCTCCATTATAAAACATGGTCAGAATGGATCTTATATTCTTGTGTTGAAGGTTTTTGTTTGTTTTTGTTTGATTTATTTAATTTTAAATTTAGTTTTATTTTGAACATGCTCTTAATGGATCTTTTACCTTACATTTGTTTTGTGTATTTTGTTGTTTAATATATTTTAAAATATTGAATTTATTTTGTTTCATTTTTTTATTTTATTTTTTTTCTTATTTTGTTTTACTTATTTATTAATTCATTTTATTTTATTTTATTTTTTTTAATTTAATTGATTTAATTTTATTAATTTAATTTTATTAATTTAATTTATTTAATTTTAATTAAAAATTTACTTTTTTTACTTTACTTTTACAATTTTTATTTTACTTTACTTTTTCACTTTATTTTTTTTTTTTTTTTGAGTGCTGTAAAATATTTTCTCCATCATAAAACATGGTCAGAATGGATCTTATGTACTTGTGGTGACTTTTAATCAGATACTTTAATAAGAGCAAGTACATGACATGTGTAATATGTAGTACAATCTGCTGGTTTTAAATATATAGAATAATCATGGAAATGTGAGGAAATCTGCAGAGATTTTAAGTCATGAATGAGGCTGATGAAAAAATAGACGTTTTAAGTGATCATTGGAAGTGATAACTTTAGCATTCGTTTTGATGAAAACACTTTTTAAGAATATACATTAATACATTTATAATTTGTTTGTGTATATATTTTCTTTTACATTTTTATTTATTTTATTTTTTAAATTAATTTTATTTTATTTCATTTTAAACAAATAATAATGTAAAATAAAGTATAAAATAAAGTATAACATAATAAAATCCATGAAGAGACAACTACACTCGGTAATTTTTTTTTCTCTGTATTACACACACATATACACAAACAAATAATTCATTTATTAATAGGTTGGAATTGATAACTTTAGTGTAAATTATGTATTTAAATAAAAACACCTTTTAAGAATTTACATATTGTAATATAATATTTTTTATGTGTGTGTTTGTGTGTACACTTCAGAGAAAAAAAATTACTGACGTAAATTTGCCTTTTCATGGCTTTTATTTTTTTATACTTTATTTTGTATTTTATTTTACTTTAATTATTGTTTTTATTTTTAACTTAAAAAGTTTTATTTTTACTTTAATTTTATTGTATTGTTCTAAAGTTTTGTTTATTTTTTAATTTAATTACATTTTTTATTTAATAAATTTTTTTATTTAATTAAATTTTGTCTTTTAAAGGTTCTATATTATATTTTAGAGGCTATAAAATAGTAGCTCATAAAACACACAAAACAGATCTGATTGGATCTTTTATTTTACATTTTTATTTGTTTTATTAAATTATTTTTGTTTAATAAAAAAAATGTTTTATTGTATTTTGAGTTTGGTATATGATATTTAGAGTGCTTTAAATATTAGTTCTATCATAAAACCGTTTCAGAATGAATCTTTTATTTTCACTTGTTTTTTAATTATTTTGTTTAATTTAATTTAAAAAAAATTATTATATTTTGTTTCATTTGAATAGATTTTATTTTGAAGTTAGTATAATATATTTTAGAGGCTATAAAATAGTATCTTCATCATAAAATACATTTTTATGTTTACAAATACAAATATATATATATATATATATATATATATATATATATATATATATATATATATATATATATATATATATATATATATATATATTTTTTTTTTTTTTTTTTTTTTTTATATATTTTATTTTGTTTGATTTTATTCCAAATTTGGTTAGATTATATTCTAGAGTGCTATAAACTAATAGTTCCACCATGAAATGCTGCATAATGTTTATTCACTTTTAATTAAATCTTTATTTAAATCTGTGGTAAATTTGGCACTTAATTTTTAGATACTTGTGAAATATTAGACACCTCTCAAGGTATTTTAGTGTTAATTTAATTTAAATATATATATATATATATATATATATATATATATATATATATATATATATATATATATATATATATATATATATATATATATATATATATATATATATATATAAATAATTGGTATTTTAAGAATTGCATGTTTCAGATATGAGAAGAATCGCTGTCAGTTTAGTTTCCAGATGAGCAATTGACCCATTACAGAAGAGTCTTCCAGTCTGGTACCTGCTCATGCATTAAAGATGACTGAATTGAAGAGTTTGGACTGTAGAAGCTATGCTCTTTATAAAGTGCAGCAGTTTAATGCTGGGAACTCTTGAATGATGTGACAGCATTAGCCAAATGAGAAATCTGCTTTGTACACAGCACATTTGCACCTGAGAGCATCTTTGAGTACATGAATGAACTTCAGAAACCTTGAATTGAGCATTTGCTTAACTCCGCCCTCTTCCCTTTCTGCAGGCCAATCAGATGGTCTGTACAGCTCTTGACAGATTTGGAGATGTAGAAATGTGTAATTCAGCTGTTGTGTGTTGAGCAAGATCACATGTTTGATATCTGTGTTTCACTATTTAATTTAATTTATTTATTTTAAAGTATGTGTGCATTTATATATATAAATTAAATATGTAGTCTTTTTTTGTATCTTGAGTTTGTGCCTCACGCTTGAATAATGATTAGAGTGAATCTCCAGTTAACAATTTACTGAATTAAATGACACAGTCAGAGTTAATCTCCAGTTAACAATTAAGTGATTCAGATTATATGGTCAGAGTGAATCTTTAGTTAACGATTCATTGAAAGACAGATGTAGTCAGTGTGCCTTTCCAGGTAATGATTCACTGATTCACTGAAAGACAGAGTCAGATTGTGTCAGTGATTTAGATTATACAGTCAGAGTGAACCTCCAGTTAATAATTTACTGAATCACTGAAAGACAGAGTTTGATTGAATCTTCAATTATGATTCATTGATTCAGATGATACAGTCAGTGTGAATCTCCAGTTAACAATTTACTCTTTTAGATGATACAGTCAGAGTCCAAGTGAATCTTCAATTATGGTTCACTGAATCAGATGATACAGTTAGTGTGATGCTCAAGTTAACAATATACTGATTCAGATGATGCAGTTAGAGTAAACATTTAATTAACGATTCACTAATTTACTGAAAGACAGAGTCAGAGTGAATCTTCAGTTAATGATTTACTGATTCAGATGATACGGTCAGAGTGAATCTACAGTTAATGATTCACTGATTCACTGAAAGACAGAGTCAGAGTGAATCGACAGTGAATGATTCACTGATTCAGATGATACAGTCAGGGTGAATCTCCAGGTAACGATTCACTAATTCACTGAAAGACAGAGTCAGAGTGAATCTTCATTTAATGATTCACTGATTCAGATAAAACACTTAGAGCCAGTCTCCAGTTAACGATTTAATGATTCAAATGATACAGTCAGAACGAGTCTCCAGTTATTAATTCAATGTTTCACTGAAAGACAGCCAGAGTGAATCTTCAGTTATTGATTCACTGACTCAGATGATACAGTCAGAGTGATTCTCCAGGTAATGATTCACTGAAAAGCAGAGTAGAGTGATTTACTGATTCAGATAATACCGCTAGAGTCTCCAGTTAATGATTTATTAATTAGGATGATATAGTTAGTTCGAGTTCCCAGTTAATGATTCACTGATACACATGATACAGTCACAGCGAGTCTCCAGTTAACAATTTACTGATTCAGATGATAGAGTCAGAGTGAATCTCCAGTTAACAATTCACTGAAAGACAGTCTGAGTGAATCTTTAATTAATGATTCACTGATTTAGATGATAGAGTCAGAGTGAATCTCCAGTTAACAATTCACTGAAAGACAGTCTGAGTGAATCTTTAATTAATGATTCACTGATTTAGATGATAGAGTCAGAGTAAATCTCCAGGTAATGATTTACTGAAAGATGGTCGGAATGATTCACTGATTCAGATCGTACAGTCAGAGCGAGCCTTCATGTAATAGTTTGTTCATTCATTCATTCTCGTATTCTTAGATTTTTTTGATTGATTTATTGATTGATTCATTGATTCTTTTATTCTTCCATCCATTGATTGGTTGATTGATCGATTTATTGATTAATTGATTTGATTAATTAATTGATTGATTGATTGATTGATTGATTGATTCATTCATTCATTCATTCATTCATTCATTCATTCATTCATTCATTCTTTCATTCTTTTGTTCTTAGGTTAATTGATTGATTGATTAATTGATTCATCGATTTATTTGTTGATTCATTGATTGACTCATTGATTCTTTCTTTATTCGATCTATTGATTGATTAAGTGATTGATTGATTTATTGACTCATTCATTTTCACATATTCAGCTTTTCCACTGGTAGATGATGAACAGAATGCTGTTTCTGGGTTTGTGTAGCGCTCATTATCTTGCATCACGTCTATGTGGAGTGTGTTCACAGTGTCCTACACTCCCAGCGGACCAGAAACCCAGTCTTCCCTGAGTCTGAATAATCCCAGCGCGCGGCCTGACCGTCCACAAACGCTCAACTGCTTTGTGCTGAAGAGTACGCCGCATTTATTTATTTATTCATTTATTTTGGGCCGCGCGGTTGAGCACGGGACACACAGGCTGTTTTCTGTCGAGTCAGGGATGCCATCTGCCACACACTGATAATGGCCCGCCAGGGACCAACACAACCACTATGAATTAAAACAGCCAGAAAATGGAGAAGGCTTGGCTCCGCTCCGGTCCTGCCACGTTTCGCAGTGTCTGTCAACGCCACCCCCGCCGATGCCAGCAGATGCCCGTAAAACGCCTCGCATGTGCATTTTATGTGTCGCTCACCAGGACTGCGGGAAAAATGCGATAGGCAATATTGTGTTTTGATACAATTGCGCTTATAAAAAGTCCAGGCGGCTGAGGAAGATTTAACATTTGGTGACAGCTGGGCGTGGGAAATGCATAGGATTATTACAGCGGAAAATACCATGTCATAAATGATGCATTTTTACGAGGATTAGAGAACACTTGGGAGATGAACAGGGCAAAATATGGAAAAAGCAAGAGGCGGTGAAGAATTCTCTGTGTGGTGATCGTGAACAAGGTAACTGTCGGTCAACATAAGGCCAGCGCTGGAGGAATTTACTTGAGTAAAGATACAGATACCATAATAAAACATTACTGCAGCAAAAGCTCTAAGTACTGTACTTCTTTTCAGTTTGACTTCAGCAAACCGCTTGATTTCTCATCTACAGACATGGAGTAAAAAGATTGTTTTGTTAGAAAACCAAGCAACTGAGAAAAGCACATTATTTTTGAATCAGCAAAGGGTAAAATCACTCAGTTTGAGAGTATGATTTGAATCAGTGAATCGTTAACTGGAGAATCACTCAGACTGTATCATATGAATGAGTGAATCATTAGCTGGATCGGGTTCATTATATTGATTATTTGTTATATTTAAGATGTAATTGTATTTAAAAAAATAAATATAAGTAATATAAATTAATAAATTGTTTTATCAAAAATAAAATAAATCAAGTTTGTAAAAAAAACTGTAAACATCTACTGTAACTGAAAACTCAACTATTCTAATTTATTAAAATAGCTATTGTAACATTTATTATAATATTATATATATATATATATATATATATATATATATATATATATATATATATATATATATATATATATATATATATATATATATAATCTTTTGTAGCATAGATTCAGCAAGGTACTGAAAATATTCCTTTAAGATTTTGGTCCATATTAACTTGATAGCATCACGCAGTTGCTGCAGATTTGTCGGCTGCACATCTATGATGTGAATCTCCTGGTCCACCACATGCCAAAGGTGCTCTACTCGACTGAGATCTGGTGACTGTGGAGGCCATTTGAGTACAGTGAACTGAGATGATTCGTTCTTTATGACATGGTGTGTTATCCTGCTGAAAGTAACCATTTGAAGATGGGTGCACTGTGGTCAGAAAGGGATGGACATGGTCAGCCACAATATATCAGGTAGGCTGTGGAGTTGACACGATGCTCAATTTGTACTGATGAGGCTAAAGTGTGCCAAGAAAATATCCCCCACACCATCGCACCACCACCAGCCTGAATTGTTGATATAAGGCAGGATGGATTCATGCTTTCATGTTGTTGATGCCAAATTCTGACCCTACCATCCGAATGTCGCAGCAGAAATCGAGACTCATCAGACCAGGCAACGTTTTTCCAATCTTCCATTGTCTAATTTTAGTAAGCCTGTGCAAATTGTAGCCTAGCCTGTAGCATCAACAAGACATTTGCGCCCACAGAACTGCCGCTCCTGGATATTTTCTCTTTTTCAGACCATTCTCTGTAAATCCTAGAGATGTTTGTGTGTGAAAATCCCAGTAGATCTGCAGTTTCTAAAATACTCAGACTAGCCCGTCTGACACAAACAACATGCCACGTTCAAAGTCACTTAAATCCCCTTTCTTTCCCATTCTGATGCTCGGTTTGAACTGCAGCAGATCATCTTGACCATGTCTAAATGCAGTTGTACAGGTGTACCTAATAAAGTGGCCGGTGAGTGTACAGTACATGAGCTATAATCATAAATGTCATAAAATACAAAATAATAAATAAATAGCAGCAGGAGAATAAATAATAATGACACTATTTGGATGAACTCTGTAGGAGAATGAGTCCTGACCCATAAACACGTGTGCAACACAACAGCATTGTTTAGTCTCAGCTCTTCGTTTTTCGCGTGTATTGTGGCAGATTTTGTGATCTAGGACAGAGTTGAGGCCGGTGGGTGACTGAAGTCTGGAGGGACACACTCTCATATATGCTGTTTTGTGTTTTTGTCCCTCGATCGCTCCAGTGGGAGTTTTGTCGAGAGTTTTGGAGGAAAGTAGACTTTGTTTGGGTTCGTTCTGAAGGTCAGCACATCCCTGCAAACTGCCATCGCTAATTAGGTCCAGGTTTGTAGAGCTCAGCTACTGTATACCATACAGTGTCACATTGCTTGATGAGAAATGAATTTGAGAAATATGTAGCTTATAATATTTTCTGTGTACATTTTAATTTTAAAGATTTAAAACTCCTGAAAATTATTTTTTAATGATTTTTTTACATTTGACAATACTTTAGATTTCATATATTGGATATTTAAAAATACTAAAATAACCTAAGTATACTTAGTTGTTAAATGACAAGAAATGCAACATTTTTTATAGATTTTAAAAATATTTTACAGTATAGACTTTTTTTTTTTGCTATTTATTAGGGAATTAGACATATATACGAGATATATAATTATTTCATATGCAAATACATGAAAAATATATCTTTGTGTGTGTGTGTGTTTGTATGTTGGAATTACTTATTAATTGTTAAAAACTATTTATACTGTGTATATATACATTGCTCATCACAAATAAGTACATCCCATTTTCAATTTCAAAATATATTTTGGTGCGTTTGAACAAATCAGAATAATTAAACTATATATAAATGATATATTTTTGTCTCCAAACATCTTTAGAAACTGAAAAGTAATAAATTTAAATTTAGGTCAAATATTGCAAAATAGATTTCAAACTACAAAATTATAATTTTTTAATAGTTGTAATATTATTACAATAACATATTATTGTAATAACATACATATTATTGTAAGTTTTTTTGTTACATCAGTCCCAGATTTGGCTTCAGTACTGACTAAATAATGTGTATGCACAAATATAATATTGTATAGCATCCTGTTAAACATTTAAAATTTAAACGATAGATTTGTAAGGTTTGCACTTATACCCCCGGTTTTACAAACAAGGTTTAATGCTAGTCAAGATTAAATTGCATGTTTGAGCTGTCTCAACTCAAAATAACTTGCAGGGAGATGTCTTAAAATAGCACACCATTGTTATATTTTTCGAAGGTCATTTTATAAATGTGGCTTAAATAGCCTAAATTACCTAAGGCCTAGTCCTGACTTAATCTAAGCGCTGTTTGTAAAACGAAGCCATAAATATTAGGGCTGGAAGGGCATTCACTGCTTAAAACATATGCTGGATAAGTTGGCGGTTCATTCCGCTGTGGCGATCCCAGATTAATAAAAAAACTAAGCCGAGAATGAATGAATGAATGAATGAAAAAAATACAAATAAAATAATAATAATAATGATAATAATAATAATAATTATTATTATTATTATTATTATTATTTATTTATTTATTTATTTATTTATTTATTTATTTATTTATTTATTTATATGTATTATTATTTAACAATAATAAATATTATTTTAATTTAAGACTTTAAAAATATTTATTTAAAATCTAAAAGTAACTATTATTATTGTAATAGTCTGACAAAATTTGTTCAATTACTTATTCTCATAATTTTTTACAATCTTTATATTGCCCTCAAACTGTTTTTTTCTTCATTCATTCATTCCAGCCCAATTAAAATAAATTAACCTTTTAAATTAATGTATTTATTTATTTCAGTGCCAGTTGGCATTTCTTTGTGGAGTTTGCATGTTCTCCCCGTGTTGGTGTGGTTTTCCTACAGGTGCTCCAGTTTTCACAGTCCACAGGCATGTGCTATAGGTGAATTGGGTGAACAAAATTGGCCATAGTGTGTGTGAATGTGAGAGTGTATGGGTGTTTAATAGTACTGGGCATTCGCTGCATGAAACATATGCTGGATTAGTTGGTGGCTCATTCCGTAGTGGTGACTACTGAAATGGAAACTAGGCCAAAGGCAAATGAATGAATGTATTTATGTAACAAAAATGATATATTATCATTGTAGTTATGCAACAAAGTCCATTGTTGTCATAATTTCTTACAATCTTGATACCAACATCAAACGGAGTTTTTCTTGTGTTTTTCAGTGTAGTATTGTAATCTATTGATCTAGTTGAATGTTGCGTGTGTTTGCGGTCAGCCGACGGTGTGTTTGGTGTGTTGATGGTGTAAAACCTCTTTCAGATTGGCTTTGCTGGAGGTGACGGAGCTGCGTGATGAAGTAAAGCGCGGGTCAGGCAGGATAATGGAGGAGATGGAGACCAAGCACAGGGTCTTTTCCATTAACTGGAGGTTAAAGCTCTGCCCCGTCACTCCGCCGGCCCGCTTGACATCAAATCTCAACTCAATAAAACTTGAGCAAAGAGCAGCGAGTGAAGCCCAGTCGCCAAACTTCAACTGCTGTTAATCTTAACTTGTCTTTAAATGATGATTTCTGTGATTATTTTTCTCTTGTTTATTTTAGGGTTTTATTCGAGCAGCTTTTCCCTGCACTGCTCTGTGATAAATTTGCTAATTAAAAATCATTCAGTTTCAGTCAGCGGGAACTTTCTTGATTTTTGTTTTATTATTACTGAATAATTTGTTTATTTTATGGCATATTTCATGCTTTACCATTGACTTACCTATTTTAAATTTGCTGGAAAATTTCTGACAAATTAAGCGATTTTAATTACACATTATCATTATTCATTCGTTCATTGATTCCTTCATTTGTTCATTTTCTTTTCCGCTTAGTCCCTTTATTCATCTGTGGTCACCACAGTGGAATGAAGGACCAACTTATTCATCATATGTTTGACGGAGCAGATTCCCTTCCAGCTGCAACCCAACATTGGGAAGCATCAATACACACTTATTCACACACATACACTACAGACAATTTAGCTTTCCCAACTCACTTGTACCACATGTCTTTGGACTGAAGTGGAAACCGGAGCACCCGGAGGAAACCCATGCAATCATGGGGAGAACATGCCCACTGCGCTACCGTGACACCCTTATTATTATTATTATTATTATTATTATTATTATTATTAATTAATTAATTTTATTTATTTTATTTATTTTATTTATTTTATTTATTTTATTTATTTTATTTATTTACTTATTTATTATTATTTTTTATTATTATTACTACTACTTTGATTATTATCATTATATGTCCCACATTTTATTTTATTTTATCGTGGTTAGTTACAAATTGCTGTGAAATATCTTACAAATTATGCCATTTTATTGACACGTTTATTATTATTATTATTATTATTATTATTATTATTATTATTATTATTATTATTATTGTTACCTTGTCTCAAAAAACACAAATCTTACTAATCTATCTTATTTAGCTTTAGTTGTTTTTATTAAAAAAATTATTTTATCTTAATTTTTGTATTTATAATTTTTTTTTATTTTATCTAAAAATAAAGATTAAATAAAACAACTAAAATTGTATTTAAATTGATCTCTCGAGATTAATTTGTAGGTGAAAACATTTTCATTAGATTTTATTTATTTATTTAATTTATTGTTAATGGGTTTAATTTGTTTGTTTTTTTATTTGTTTTTTTATTGTTAATGGGTTTCAATAGTGAATAAAATTCAGACATGAAATTTATGACTATAATGTGTCCACAGAAAGAAATTGCACTACATTCTCAGTAGATAAAGTAGACTTTCAAAATATTATAATGACAGAGTTGATAAATGCACAGTATTAGTGATAAATAAATATAACCACAGTCAGGAAAAGGTACAAGCATTTATTAAATTAAGTTAAATTAAATTAAATTAAATTAAATTAAATTAAATTAAATTAAATTAAATTAAATTAAATTAAATTAAATTAAATTAAATTAAATTAAATTTTAATTATTTTATTTTATTTTAACAGTATGTGGTTCGCATGAAGTTTCTCCAGATTTCCCCTCACTCCAAAGCAATTTTCCATAACTCCAAACTATGATGAGTGTGTATGGATGTTTCCCAGTGATGGGTTGCCGCTGGAAGAGCGTCCGCTCTTTTAAACATATGCTGGATAAGTTGGTGGTTCATTTCGCTGTGGTGACCCCTTATGAATAAAGGGAATGAATGAAAGAATAAACAGTGTGTGAATTTCCCAGAACTAACTTATTCATAACTGTCCTAAATATTCTTAGCAGGGTCACAAAATAAGAGAGATCTCAAATAAAAAAGCATAAAAGAAAACGACTCATGTAATATTTAATTGGACCTCCTCAGAATTGATTCCGATATAAAAACACGATTACACTGCTCCATAAAGCTATAATAATCTTCCAGATATTTTTGGGGAGGAGGCTTAAATCTCATTTTTACAATAGACCGTAAATGAAGGCGTTTTAATGAAGACGTTTAGTAACATCTCCACCACACTTGGGCCTTTTTTTCCGCTAAATAATGAATTAGCAATGCTGGTCTGACATGAGCACTTGTAATACTGATTATATGAGGCAGATTTGAGCACAATGACTAATTAAAGCCTCGTCATTTCTGCTGAAACCTCACATAAACACACAACTGACATTTGCATATTTTAATTACACACATTCATATTTATATTAGGGCAGAACGGAACTTTTTATGGTGAATGGAGGGTAATTATGGACTTTAAATGGCATGGAGGACAATGTGAATGTGTGGAAAGTGAACGCAATGTTTTGTAAGTTCAGCGTTTATCTGCTTGTTTTGAAGATGAATTTTATGGGACAGTAGATACGGTGTTTTGTCTTAGTAATTAGGGTTGTCCTAATTATTATGTTGATATCACAGCTATATTACCTAATAAAGTGCAATCTTGCTTTTTAGGATAACATATTTGCTTTAGAAATTTGTACTTTATTATCAGGGTGTGAATTATGGGGGGATTGAGGTGCTCCGATCCCCCCTAATTAACGATTGATCCCTCCTGAAGAACATCAAAACAAAATGTATGGGTGTTTTCCCTTTAACAGCTAAGAAGTAATTTGCTCTGATCTGTGTCTTAAATAATATTTCTTATTACAGTAATGGATAACGTAAATATACATTTGACCACCCCCATAATGGTTCATACCACTGTGAATGCATGTTTGCGTCAAAAATATTAATTTAGCCAGCAAATCTAGAGCATCAACAGACAGCGTAAGTGTTCACAAAACAGGTTTCTTGTAAAATAGGCATTTGTACTGTAGGTATCCATAAAACTTGATACATAGTTTGTATTTCATTATGCTCTTACTCACACATGGAAGCTAAACAGTAAAATAAAAAATATATATGTGCAGTTTTTCATGGTCATCCATTAATCGGTGCTGGAATGCAAAGCTGTCACTATTTATTTAATATCACAAATGTCACTGAACCAGTAAATATCTCTCAAAACACTGAAAACAAAAGTTTGATTAATAAATTAAATGCAATTTAATTGGATATATAACTTTGGTTGACTGAGGCATATTACTGAACATAACTGAAAAACTTCCTCGATCAGCAATGTATAATTCGTACCCTGTTTATTATATTATATTATATTATATTATATTATATTATATTATATTATATTATATTATATTATATTATATTATATTATATTATATTATATTGTATTATATTATATTATATTATATTATATTATATTATATTATATTAGTATCTTGAAAATTGTATGTTTAAAATTAAATGTTTAGTTTGTTTGTGTAATTAATTTTATTTAATATTACATTGTATTATTTAAAGAATTGAATTGTATCTTTAAAATTAATTGTGAAATGTTTGAAAATTAGCTTAGTTTAAAGCATTCTTCTATTTGTATGTTATTATTTTGATTATTTATTTTTTGTATTTTTATTTTAAACTTGTTTAAATATTTTATTATTTTTATTTTATTTTATTTTATTTACACTTCCCATAAAAATGTTTAAATATTTTGTTTAGAATTGTATATATTATTTTTGTGCATTTTTATTTTATGAATTATATATTTCAAATTAATTGTAAAATATTTTACATTTTACTATAATATATTTTTATTGTTTAAAAATTGTATTGTAAAAACATAAAATGTTTATAGGGACATTTTAGAATTAAAATGTCTGAAATTTACTTGAATGTTACATCAAATATCTTAGCTACAATATGCAATATTATTTAATATATTTTAATTTATTTATATTATTTATTTAATTGTATTCTTCTTCTTTTTCTTCTTCTTCTTCTTCTTCTTCTTTTTCTTCTTCTTTTTTTCCTCATTTTCCTGTCAGCTTAGTCCCTTTATTAATCCGGGTCACCACAGCGGAATGAACCACCAACTTATCCAGCAAGTTTTTTACGCAGCGAATGCCCTTCCAGCTGCAACCCATCTCTGGAAAAAATATTTGATATATATTATATATTATAATATATTGATAAATGTTAGTAACACATTTTATTTATAACCGCGTTATTTCTAGGGATGGGAATCGACAGTTGATTCTGATTCTGGAATCGAGTACTTGGATAAAGAATCAGATACTTGTATATAATTAAAATTTTGATTCCTCTTATAGATTTGAGGATTTAAATGTCTGAAAATGCTCGAATGTTGTTAAGATATCTCCGCTACAATATGGTATTTTATTTAATATAATATGTTTTATTTATCATCATTATTTAGTATAATTATTATTCATTTATATTTATATATTATTGTAATTTTATTTATTGTTTTCATATTTTATTGCTTATTACTTGTCGCTTTAAGATTAATTAGCAAATGCTTGAAAAAAAAAACAAGCTTAAGTTACAGTAAATGTGATACCAATTTATTTATTTTAATTTTTCTCTCTTTTTTGTAATCATGTAAACCATCAAAACCACTGCATACACGCACACACACGCACACACTCACACTGTCACTCATCTGCTGTGTGTTTTGTGTCTGCAGGCGGCAGGTCTTTCTCCGGGTGATTCTCAGGCTCCCAGTCTCCTGCTGGCTCCTGGGGTGAGATGGGGCCAAACACCCATCAACCAGTCCACGCCGTGGGAGACAGACGAGCCTGCGGCCAAACAGCACAGAGAGAACGAAACAACAGGTACGCACACACCTCTGTGTCAAAGTCAGTTTAGGGAAACGCATCAGAACAATACCGCTGTGGAATGAGTGCACTGTAAGAAAAAAATGCTTTTCTTTATTGTGTTTTTGTCCTGTTTCCAGTCCAAATATCTAAACCTTCATAAATCAAGAAGCATTAACTAGATAAGCAAAACTTGTTGTCTTGTGATCAGAAATAAAAATGACGTTTTCCTTAAAACAAACTAAATATCTGTTAATAGGGTAAGCAACATAATCTTGTTTATTCTTTGAAATACTATAATTTAGCTTACCCCATCGTCAGTTGTGTAATTGTCCCGCCCCTGCACACACATGCCAGTCATAAGCAGGTATGTGATTGTCCCACCCCTACACACACACACACACACACACTTTATCAACTTTGTGGATGTCCCACCCCTACACACACGCCAAACATCATCATCTTTGTGGATGTCTCCCTAATAAACTCACAAACAAACACACCAAGCATCATCAGATATGTGGTTGTCTCACCCCTACACATAAACACTTGCCATTCATCATCAGTTTTGTGGATATTCTACCCCTACACACACACACACACACACCAATCATAATCAGATATGTGGTTGTCCCACCCCTACGCACAAACACACCAATCATCATCAGTTTTGTGGATGCCCCAGCCCTACACACACACATACACACACACACACACACACACCAATCATCATCAGTTTTGTCGATGCCCACACACACACACACACACACACACACACACACATACATGCCAATAATTATCAGATATGTGGTTGTACCACCCCAAGACACACACACCAATCATCATCAGTTTTGTGTATGTCCCACCCCTACTCATACACACACACACCAATCCTCATCAATTATGTAGTTGTCCGACCCCTACACATAAACACACATGCCAATCATCATCAGTTATGTAGTTGTCCCACTCCTACACATACACACAGATTCGAGCATTCAGTTATTTATTTGAATACTCGTTACTGAAAGAAACTAATTCCGTTAGTAACAATAATTAATTAATTTATTTATTTATTTATTTTTAACACCAATATTCCCATCATTGCTCTTAACCAATAATCATCCAGAAGCAGCCTCCATTCACCTATACAGTTGAAGTCTAAACTATTAGCCCTCCTGTGATTTTTGTTTTTAATTATTAAATTATTTTTTTTTATTTCTTAATTTATCTTCAAATACTTCCATATTCTAACATTTTTTTTCAATATTAATAACCCCCTTAAGCAATAAATATATATATAAAAATTACATATATATATATATATATATATATATATATATATATATATATATATATATATATATATATATCAGTTCTTAGTGGTCAGATGATGCCACTTTGTAGAAACACTGAAGAACATAAAAACACAGAAACATGTTGAGCATCCAGCACACTTCGGTGCAGAAATGCACACTTCACGCACACTTCCTGCCATGGAATCTGCATTATCAGGCTGCTAATGAAGACAGCGTGTTGACCCTGCTGATGATACGTGTGGAATTGGACATGTTTTGTTTGGGGGGGGGTCTCCACCGGGACACCCGCTGTGCCGCTTCAGTCTCACAGAGGGAGGGCTTGTGTTGAGCTCCACAGGGGCTGAACGCTGAGAGAGATGTCAGGAAGAGCCACACGCTGCAATCTGACACATCTGGAGAGTTCACATACACATAAACACAAACACACATATACAAACACATGTGCACGAAACAACACATACAGTTGAAGTCAGAATTATTAGCCCCCCTGTTTATTTTTTCCCCAATTTCTGTTTAAAGGAGAGAGGATTTTTTTCAACACATTTCTAGACATAATAGTTTTAATAACTCATTTCTAATAACTGATTTATTTTATCTTTGTCGTGATGACAGTACGTAATATTTGACTAGATATTTTTCAAAACACTTCTACAGCTTAAAGTGACTTTTAAAGGCTTAACTAGGTTATTTAGTTTAACTAGGAAGGTTAGGGTAATTAGGCAAGTAATTGTATAATGATGGTTTGTTCTGTAGTCTATTGAAAAATATATAGTTTACAGCGGCTAATAATTTTCACCTTAAAACTGCTTTTATTCTTGCCAAAATAAAACAAATAAGACTTTCTCCAGAAGAAAAAATATGATCAGAAAAACTGTGAAAGTTTCCTTGCTCTGTTAAACATAATTTGGGAAATATTTAAAGAAGAAAAATAAAATTTAAGGAGGGGGCTAATAATTCTGACCTCAAGTGTACATACATAAACACACACACACACACACACACACACACACACACACACACACATGCACAAAACAGCACACTCCGAAACACATACGCACATACATAAATGCACATATTACTAAAATTAATAAAATAATGTAAATAATGGAAATTATCATTTTTAATAATACAATTATCAATAAAATTATTAATAAAAAAACTATTGTCTAAAAACTGGACGTCTTCAGATGTAATTTATGAGACTTATTATTTACTTAATAATATATATATATATATATATATATATATATATATATATATATATATATATATATATATATATATATATGTATTCATTAATAAATAATTTCTAAATTTAGATTAATAAATAAAAAACATGAAATACAATGACATTAAAGAAGACTATATCAGATTAAATACACAGGAAAATGTGAACATTATCCGAAATGAATTATGCATCAATAACATTTACAGCACCTAATTGAACCCTGCTAAAATGTTATATTATAATAACATTTAAATAATGCATATGCATCATATAATATAGCTACAATTTATTGCTCCTAATTTACCACTTTACAAATAAATAAATAATTACATTATTGAAATATAGAAAAGGCTCAACTGCAAGTGAAAAGAACAAAATATTTACTAATAATTAACATTATGCTGTTGCATTGTATTATGAGTTAGAAGTATTGTTTTGTATATTTTTGTTAAATCAAATGTAAAAATAAGCAGATTAAATATTAACTAATTTGTGTACAATTTGTGTTTCTAATAAAAACACAAGAACAGACAAGAACACTTCTTAAAAGATTTTATTTTATTTTATTTTATTTATGAGAGTTATTAAACAAAAGTGGGTTTACCACTAATGTATCATTAATACTATTAACAATTAAATTAAATTAAATTAAATTAAATTAAATTAAATTAAATTAAATTAAATTAAATTAAATTAAATTAAATTAAATTAAATTAAATTAAATTAAATTAAATTAAATTCCTGGTGTTGGGCTGGATGGCCATCCGCTGTGTAAAACGTATGCTGGATAAGTTGGCGGTTCATTCCGCTGTGGTGACCCCAGATTAAAAAAAGGACTAAGCTGAAAAGAAAATTAATGAATAGATAAAAAAAAATTTACAAAATAATGACATGTTGAGAAATAAGATAAATTTATTAATTATTTATTATTTAATATATGAGCATTGATATTTATATATATGCATGTAATGTAATTCAGAAAGTCATTGCACACATCACCTAATTTACCCGTTAAATTTAATCAAATAAAGTGAAATATTATTTTATTTTAATATTAATATATTTATTATTTCGTAAATGAAAATGTATATTTATATATACATACAATGTAAGTCATTAAGTCATTCTACCAATTAAAATTAATAAAATAAAGTTAAATATTACTTTAATACTATATTAAATCAAAAATAACATTATTAAAAATGATAAAATGAATAATAAAATTAAAAAATTATACAAATATATGATTTTGAGAACTCAAAATGTAAACATCAGGCACAAAATAAAACGCATTCTTGAATTCTGAAAAAAAAATACTATGCATAAATACAGCAACCAAAACTGAAAGAAAAGGCAAGAATGACTCTGTGTTAATTAATCATGATGGTTAACAATCATTTATAAATTTTCCTTTAGTTTAGGCCCTTATTTATCAGAGGTCGAAACAGTGGAATGAACCACCAACTGTTCCAGCATATGTTTTACGCAGCTGATGTCCTTCCAGCCACAACCCAGTAGTGGGAAACACCCAAACACTCTCATTCTCACATACACTAGGGCCAATTTAACTCATCCAATTCACCAAAAGTGCATTTGTTTAGACTCTGGGGGAAGCCAGAGCACCCGGAAGAAACCCACGCCAACACGGGGAGAACATGCAAACCATCTCCACACAGAAATGCAAACTGGCCCAGCTGGGACTCAAACCAACCATCTTCTTGCTGTGTGGTGACAGTGCTAACCACTGAGCCACTGTGTCACCTGCTTAACAATCAATTCATAAAAAAAGACAACTTTTTCCCAAAGACTTGCCCCTTTCATTTAAATTCAACAAACGAAAGCTAACCTAACAATTAATGACTGATTTAACTTTGTAAAGAGAGAGCGAGAGATCTAGACTTAGAAAGGACGAAGCACAACTGTTTTATCCCCGTGCACGTTATAATTATATGAGCAATCAACGCTAGGATCCATACTGCTAATTTCATTAGCTTTTCAGCGCTGAAGCCGGAGCCGTAATTGAGTTCCTTTCTTATTTATTTATTTCTTTAATAATCTAATGATAGATTTTTTTTTTTCGTCAAAAGACTTGATTGCGCTGCACAAATCTGCCCGAAAGCCTTTAAATGCTCTGGGAATTACTTTTTTTTTGAGTTAATAGCACTTTTGTGTCTAATAGACTGGGAAATATTGGACTTTTCTTTTGTTAGCGGTTGAAATGGAGCTTTAGTTTGTTGTGAATTATGCACAGCTCATTCATCTATTCCCTCTAGTATATATACTCGTCTCTTCAGACTATAGAGCAGTGAAGGCCAGTGCCATGATGAATGTTTTTTAATCTTTTTCTCCGCCTGCTCTACTTCCTGTTATGGAGGATCATTGTTGAGGAGCTGTTTCTGCAGCAGGAGGCCAAGGGTGCGCAATATAACTGAGCACATATTCATGAGATAAATCTGCCATGTTGCATTGAGAGGAAAGCGTCCGGTAAACATGAGCAATCTGGTTTTTCGGTGCTGTCAGCTACTGCTCTGAATAATTTGTTCTAATGCAAGGCCAAATCTGACATTTAAAGCAACAGTGCGTGTGGAAATCTGGTTATAGATTTGGTTTAGATTACCTTTGTGTGACTGTATGGTTAGTGTGGTGTATTTGAAAAATAGTAAATATTAGTTCACATCCAAAACTGAAATGTCAAATAAAAATAATTCTAAAAAAAAAAAAAAAACAGAAACGAATTGACTTAAACATAAAAGACTTAAATAAGACTAAATGAATGTGGTTGAAATAAGGATATTAGAGAAAATAGTTAAAAAAAAAAAACTTTGTCAAAGTTTTTGGGGGCACTGTAAATTGAATAATATTTGCACAAAAAAAAAATTTGTTTTTTATTAAAATTTGGTATAATACAAGGCCAAATCTGACATTTAAAGCAATAGTGCATGTGGAAATCTGGTTATAGAGCATGTTTGATTTAGATTAACTGTGTGTGAGTGCATGAATGTTAGCGTGGTTTGTGTGTGAGTGCATGAATGTTAGCGTGGTTTGTTAACATGTTTGTTCACACACACACACACACACACACACATATATATATATATATATATATATATATATATATATATATATATATATATATATATATATATAAACTTAAATTACGTTGTTTTAATTAAGGTTATTAAAGGAAACAAACAAACAAAAAACTAAAATATAAAATAAATAAAATAAAAATATGCAAAAATGATTAAAAAAATAAAACTATAAAATTAAATTTAATAAAACAAAAGACATTTAAAATTAGAGAACAAATAGACAAACAAAAAAATACATAAAACAAAGAAAACAAACTTCGAAAACTTAAACAAAAATTTCACAGCAAAACATTGTTATCGGTTAATATTATTATTATTAATAATAATAATAATTATTATTATAATAATCATAATAATAAAAGACAACGCAAATAAAAGAATAAAAAGACACAAAATATTAAATAAAAAAAATGACAATAACAACAAATTTCCAAAAACTTAAAAGAAAAATTCACTGGAAAATGTTTTGTTTTAATTTAACTTCGTTAAAAATAATAAAATAAAACACAATCAGAATAAATAAATTAAAATTCACAAAAGCAAATAAAATGACGACAACAAATTTACAAAAACCTAAACAAAAATTTGACAAAAAATTATTTTTGTGTAATAAATTAAAAGACAATTAAATAATTAAAAAATAAAAAATAAAAATTAATTTTACATTTTTTTTTGCTCTGATAACCTTAATTAAAACAAAGTCATTAGTCTTATTTTAGTCTATCAATTTCAAGTTTATGGGTGACGTGGTGGCGCAGTGATTCGAGTCCCAGCTGGGTCAGTTGGCATTGTTGCATGTTCTCCTTGTGTTTGCGTGGGTTTCCTCCAGGTGCTCCGGTTTCCCCCACAAGTCCAAAAACCATGATTTTACCCGTCCAGCCTACTTGGGAATAGATTTTTCTCCATGTGGCCCCTGAGCTAAAATAAGTTTGACACCCCTGCCCTAAGGTTTTTGGCATTCCCTTCAAGGCGCGCGCTCCGCAGACACATTTTAATAACACTATAACGTTTCATACCGAAGCTTTTACCATTTTTTTAATAGTTATTGACAGTGGTGTTCGGTCAATAAATACCAATATTGTTTATCAGCCCAGCTCTATATAAAAATGAAAGACAATCAAATAAAATATGTAAAAGACCCAAATTAATAAAACGACGTCAAAAAAATCTTTGATCCATTTAGGTGGAAGTGACAAACTACAGTCTTTGGATGTTTATACTGTATCTTCTAAACTAAAATTTTAGAAACTAGCATATACACAGGCGTTGCTAGACATAAAGCTCTACTGGGGCACAGCTCTCCCTAAAAAAAATTAAATAAAGTAAAATAAAAAAAATCATTTTAAATAAATAAATAAATAAATATGTATTTACCTGATATTTATATATCAGGTTCGTAGCCAGCCTATTAAAAGGCGTGGTTCTTTTTTTCCAGATATTCGAGGTTTAAATGCTGCATTTAAGTGACATTTAAGAACTATTTTGTGCTAGATTAGCTTGTCGGATGGTTATCATTACTACACATTTTGATGGAACAAAAATACTTCCTACATGTCTGTCAAAGTACTTTTCATACTGTTTTTTTTTTTTGTTTACAGAAATTTGTATGATTACAAGTTGTTGCAGTTTTATATGTAAAGTAATTAGATTAGATTAATTTTAGAAATATTAAAAAAAGACTTATTTAAAAAAAAAAATTAAATTAAAAACTTAAACCTGTAGGCAAATTACAAATTGGCCAGCTCTTTTTGTCAATCAGAATTTGTCCATTTAAATAATAAAAGCCTTCTTTATTGGATATTCTTCTTAAAGCTTTCTTCGATTGCTTATTGTCACAATTCATCATGGCATACTGTCAAAAATGGGACAAATGAGCTCATATAGAAACCAAATTCTGGACTTTGTCATATTGGGGTGGGTCTTTCGAACCACCCAACAACCACCACCACCCCCCAAACCCCCCCACGGCTACGGGCCTATAGATATATTATATTGTTATTATACAAATATTACTCTAAATAAATTACTGAAATTAATCCTAAATTTAACTGGAAAGCAATCTAAAAGACAACTGGATAATTTAAGAAAACTTTTGCATGAATCTTAATTTCATTTGAATAAAATTCTCTAGACAATTCTAAAGAATACAAAAAAGATGTGTTATAGAATTATTAGTTGTGTGTTGTCTTAGACCCGACTCATGGCAGAGAATTAGCTTTATTAAGTCTTACCTCTCTGACTCATCATCACTCATCTTGCTTCAAACTAACAAATCTATCAGGAGCCATGCTTAGTCTAAATAAGATCACCATCATATTGTTTAAACTTTAGTATTGTCGACTTGTAAAACTCACTGCATGCATGTTCACAACCGGGACTTACACTAGGAGCAGAGCAGTGTCATGCGTGCGGATATGTTTTTTTCCTGTGCACATGCTCAATTAGCACATTCTGAGCACATGCTCAGTAAATGACATTGGTTTCATCAGCATTGGTTCGGTTTCACATAGAGATTAGCGTCTTTATTCTGGGATTACCATTCTTGATAAATACACTTGCATATAAAGTAATTCCTATCTTTTTCCTAGCATTTACTGGAGCACTGGCAATTTTTACTGGGGCATGTGGCCAGGTAAATAGGATCTAGCAACGCCCCTGCTTTTAGATATCCCTAAAAATAACAGAGTGTTTCTAGCATCTAATAAAAACTTTACTTTAAATTCACGAGACCTTTAAGTGTGGGAAAATTAGATTACCAATCGAGCCCTGGTCTGAATCCAGGCATTACACAGTCGAGTTCACACTTTACCAGAATATGGCAAATCTATTGACTTCAATGCAGACCACAGGGATGTAAAGAAAGACACACACAGACTTTTAAAAAAGGTGTGTGTTGATGCTCTGAGGCAAACATCTATCGAGCAGTGAGAATTTCATCAGTCCAGTTGCTTTCAGAAGCCCGATTCACAGAATTCCCACTCGATTTCAAACTGACCCGGCTCTTTCCGCACTCTCAAAAACGGATTTTAAACCGTCCCATAAATCAAACGCTCCGTCGTCGGAGGTTTCTCCAGTGTGTAAGCGCCCGTCGGATCTGCTATCATAACTCTGTCTCTGGAATTATGGCGATAGCGTGGAGATGAATATAAACAGCGAACGGAAGTAAGTTTTGGCTTCTTGTACACTTATATCTGCTGTGACCTTGCTGCATTACTGTGCAGCTCAATGACTCTGATGTGACCCTCAGAGAATAAATAATGCATGAAGAAATAAATAGTTTCCAATGGATGCCCTTGTCAGAGAGGAAAATGGAGCTGTTTTGAGTAACATGGTAGGGCTGCTCGATTATGTGGAAAACAGAATCACGATTACTTTTGGTTCAAAATTGTCATCACGGTTATTTAAAATGATTATTAGTGGGCCATATTACCAAAACATAATACGTAATACACTTAGTTTTTTTTTTTCTTTCTTGTACATTAGGTTGATATGGGTCGCTCAGTGGTTAGCACTGTCGCCTAAAGGTTGCTGGTTGAATTCCCAGCTGGACCAGTTGGCATTTTTGTGTTGAGTTTGCATGTTCACACTGTGTTGGTGTGGGTTTCCACTAAGTGCTCCAGGTTTCCCGCATAGTACAAAGACATCCGCTCTAGGTGAATTGGATTAATCTTCTTCTGTGTTAAAAACATATGCTGGAATAGTTGGTGGTTCATTCCGCTGTGGCCAACCCTGATAAGTAGGGGACGAAGCCCAAGGAAATTAATGCATGAATAAGGTTAATATTACACCCAGGGTGCAGATTAATGGATGGAATTGACCTCCCTTATTTCACACTTGACTTCAAGATGTATGGCAGGGGTCACCAAACTTGTTCCTGGAGGGCCGGTGTCATGCAGATTTTAGCTCCCTAATCAAACACCTGAACAAGCTAATCAAGGTCTTACTAGGTATACTTGACATCCAAGCAGGTGTGTTGAGGCTAGTTGGAGCATGCAGGCCTGGATTGGCTAATCGGGAGGACCGAGAGAAAACCCGATGGGCGGGTCAGTTTTTTTGGCCGTGAGTGCCGTTGTCCCTACTGCTTGCACTCTCAGCAGTCACACTTTTTTTTTTGTTTATTTATTTATTTGACCATAGCCTCACTCTTTATTCATTATTTTGTCGCCGCTCCGCTCTTCGTATTTATTTTCTCGCTGCCCTGTGAGCAAAATGCAGCCTGCAGGATGTTTCCCGGAGATGGGTTGCAGCTGGAAGGGCATCCGCTGCATGAAACATATGCTGGATAAGTTGGCGGTTCATTCCGCTGTGATAACCCCAAATTAATAATAATAAAGGGACTAAGCCGAAAAGAAAATTAATGAATGAATATATTTCTTATGAATATTGTAGTATATATAATTATAAATATGCATTTTACCACCCCTAAAATGGTTCATACCATTGTCTGTATGTGTGGGATAAACATTCATAAAAATCGTTCAACAGTCTGAAACCAGCAGATGTATAGCATACTGTAATAAATGCTGTACAATTTATAGTATTACTGGCAATTTTGGTTGACGGCAATGCTGTAAAATTTACAAGTGCACTGTAAACTAACAACTATAATTGTGCTGTATACTTGTAGTTTTACAGCACAATTGTAATTGTTAGTTAGTTTACAGTGCGCTTGTAAATTTACAGTATTACTGGCAAAATTTACAGTATTACTGGCAAAATTTAAAACTGTTCTGTAAATTAACAGCTACAACTGTGCTGTAGTTTTAAAGAACAATTTGAATTGTCGATTTACAGTGCACTTGTAAATTTTACTGTATCACTGGCAACCAAAACTGCCTGTATTACTTTAAATTTTACAGCATTTTTTTTACAGTGGCAGGAAGGGTTATCAGAGAGAGAAAAAAAGTAAAATATTCAAAATGTTAAAAATAATATAATAAAAAGACACAAAAAACATAAAAACTTATAAATTAATAATTTGAAGATTTCAGAGCAAAACATTTTTCATTTTTCAACAGTTTTCATTTAGCTTAGCTTGATGTTAACAATAATCAAATAAAAGACGAATAAAATAGAAAATAAAAAGACACAAAAGAATAAATAAAATTACAACAACAAATTTACGAAAATATAAACAAAAATTTCACAGGAATGCATTTTGTTTTTATTTAATTTAGTGTCTTGTCAATACTCTAATGTCCTTTTCATTAAAAGGTAAAAACCCCGAAAAAAAAAATACTTTTCAAGTCAATATTATTAGCCCCCCTGAATTATTTTTTCCCCAATTTCTGTTTAACAGAGAGCAGATTTTATTCAACACATTTCTAAACATAATAGTTTTAATAACTAATTTCTAATAAACTGATTTATTTTATCTTTGCTATGATTACAGTACCTAATATTTTACTAGATATTTTTCAAGACATTTCTATACAGCTTAAAGTGACATTTAAAGGCTTAAGGGTAATTAGGTAACTTGGCAGGTTAGGGTAATTAGGCAAGTTATTGCATAATGATGGTTTGTTCTGTAGAAAAAAGTGGCTAACAATTTTACCCAAAAAAATGTAAAACTGCTTTTATTCTAGCCCAAATAAAGCAAATAAGAGTTTGTCCAGAAGAAAAAAATATTATCAGACATACTGTGAAAATGTCCTTGCTCTGTTAAACATAATTGTAGAAATATTAATAAATAATAATAATAATAAATTTATGAAAAAAAAAAAAGAAAAAAAAAAAACAATGATCCATTTCTGACCTGACTACTCTCAGGATTAAATATGCAATGAATATGTATTGCAATGTTGATATATTTGGTCTTGGCGGTATAGATCTGCTACGCTGCTGCTGCTGCTTTGATTATAAAAAATAAAAAAAAACTTTCAGTCTAGAGCAGTAAGTGATTTTGTCTTTTTCTTTTGTTGTTTGATTAATGATGATAAAAACAGTTGGCAGCAAAAATAGTCCGCTGTTACTTTAAGTGGTCTGTTTATGGTTTTACTTCCTCATGCCTTGTCATTCTCAACTCTTTGTGATTGCTTATTAAAAAACAATCAAGATTTTATATGAATAATAACTGGCACCTTGATTTGTCACTTTTTTTTGCATGTATTTTACCTTTTAGGCCAGGCTTAGGCTAAAAGATGACTTTACATGTGTGTGATCTGCTTGTGTCTGAAGCTGACAAGATCTCATATTTTTAAAAGCATAACTGAGACTAATACACTTCATTAAACGATGCGGAATGAATGTAGGCTGCTTAAAGTGCTAGACAAAATAATGATTTTATCTCTATATATCATTTAATGCTAATATTTATTGAATGTTTTTTTTTTCATAATAGTTGGATATTAGTTGGAAATAGTTGGAAATTGAATTTCGATGTTTGCACAGCTTTATCAATCTCAGAACCAAATCCTTGCTTATGGCTTGACTGAAATAGAAATGGACAAAGAGACCTATAATATGTCTCTGGAGAATTTAACCTCATGTTTTTGAGACCACCTGGATGCTTGCAGACTTTCTTTTTGGTTTCTTTTGTCCAGTCAGATACGGTTTAAATGAGAGTGTGTTAAAAACGCATCTGCTGTACTTTTGAATAGCAGCGGTGAGTAGCAAATGTTGTTTACTGCTGTAACTTTAACTACCAGCTGTTGATTACTTAAAAACAAGGATGGCGGGGTTTATGTCAACAATAAATGACAATAAAAAAAGTTTATTTAGTTTTGAGTTGGTACAATTTTTGTAAGTGTTTTTAAACAAGTAACCTACTTTCTGTTTCCTACCATTTGTTTCATTGAAAATAATGAGAAAGCAATTAGAAAATGTTGAAAGGTGCATTCAATGTTCAAAAAAACGTCTTAATATTATTATATAAAGGAGATTTTAGTTTTAAATGAGTAGTTATTTTATTATGTAGTTATTCTAGTTGTGTTATTTTTTGGTATTTTCTCTTAGGAAATTACTGAAGGCATATATCATGTTATCATAATGATTTAATGTGGCAATAAGCTTGTAACTGTACTGTGTATTTACACCCTGGCCATATTCATCTATGTAAACACACATGAAAACAACATTAACATTATAGCAGACATTGTAAAAAGGTCAGTCCCGGTCACCGGAGTTTCAGGGTATTCGAGTGCTATCAAGTGACAGAATGTTGTGGGACTGCCAGAAGTTACATTAGGGATTATAGATAGCAAAATTTAGAGGTTTTTTTTTTCTTTTTTCTTTTAATGGCGGTAAAACACGAATACCTTTATGAATGTATTAAAACATTTGCTTGTTTGTTGTAAAAATTCCTAATAATGACAAAAAAAATTACTAATTTGTGCATCTCCTGACTTCCGTGTGCAGCCATGCTGCTGCTGTAGCTGGTGTATTCTGGAAAAATGTTTTTACCCCAAGGTTTCAAGTTTCTTGGTTTGCCCTTATGCCGAGTTCAGACTGCATGATTTTCAAAGTAGTCGTGTCACAGATGTTTTCACACTGCATGACTATCTGGGCTAGCGTTTTGTCGCTGCTTTGTTTACACTGCAAGATGGATCGGCGACAGGGGCTTTCACATTGCATGACTTTACAATAGGAAGAATCGACACAACTTCGTCCAAAATACATCTCACAGCTAAAACATGCAGTATATCTTTTGTTATTAACTACATAACGAGAAAGAAGCCTTTAATGGGGTAGAAAATGTACATATTTGCTCACCTGGTTTTGAAGGGAATTAGTAATTACTCCTCAACTTTCTTTTTTAACTTTCTGCATAAAACGTCAAACAGACACAGATGCTCCTGTTAAACCTCCTTTCAAGAGTTCCCACTTAGAAATGCTTGGCATTTATAGCAGATTTGGCATGCTGTCCCGGAAGAGAACCCTGAGCTTGGAGATATTTGAGCCCAGGGCTCCCGCCCGGTCTAAAGCATATCAGGAGAACCGAGATCAGGTAGGTCTCGATCGCTCCCCCTTTAGAAGGGGAGAAAAAGGAGGAGATGGGGTGGAAGGGGGGATTCTTCCAAAAAGAAGATAAGCAATAATCTGAAAGTGATCTATTTAAATTAAGCTAGGATCATTCTGATTGAATTATTACTGATTACGGATGAGTGGCCAGCGGTGCACAATCATATCACATTCTCCTCTCGAAATTAGTTTATGAAACTACACTTAGTTTTTCCTCCATTTATTGGGTCCAAATAAAGCAAAAATGAGCGCTGAAGATGATGTACTGGTGTTTTTTAAAAGGGTCAACCAAAAATCTTCCAGTTAAAGAACAACTGAAAAAACCTTGGGAGAATGAATATACAGTGCAAATAATGGATGGATTGTAATTTGTAACACAAGCTATAGATGAATGAAGCTCACTGAAGCTAAGCAGGGCTTCGCCTGGTCAGTACCTGGGTGGGAGATCATATGAGAAAGCTATAGGTTGCTGCCGGAAGTGGTGTTAGTGCGGCCAGCAGGGGGCGATCCTAACCCCCAAGTATAGTGAAGGGGACTCTATACTGCTCAGTGAGCCACGTCTTTCGGATGAGACGTTAAACTGAGGTCCCGACTCTCTGTGGTCATGAAAAATCCCAGGATGTCCTTCGAAAAAAAGTAGGGGTTTAACCCTGGCATCCTGGCCAAATTTGCCACTGCCCTTTGTCCATCATGGCCTCCTAACCATCTCTATATCATAATTGGCTTCATCACTCTGTTTCCTCTCCATCAATCAGCTGGTGTGTGGTGTGCGGTCTGGCTCAATATGACTGCCGTTTTGTCTTCCAGGTGGATTCTACACAATTGTGGTCTGAGGAGATTCCCCCCAATGTGTAAAGCGCTTTGAGTGTTTAGAAAAGTGTCATATAAATGTTATGTAATATTATTATTATTATTATTATTATTATTATTATTATTATTATTATTATTATTATTATTATTATTATGGTGAGGCAGTAGTGCAGTAGGTAGTGCTGTCTCCTCACAGCAAGAAGGTCGCTGGGTCGCTGGTTCGAACCTCGGCTCAGTTGGCGTTTCTGTGTGGAGTTTGCATGTTCTCCCTCCCTTCGCTTGGGTTTCCTCCGGGTGCTCTGGTTTCCCCCACAGTCCAAAGACATGCTGTACAGGTGAATTGGGTAGGCTAAAATGTCCGTAATGACATTGAATGAGTGTGTATGTGCGTATTTCCTAGTAATGGGTTGCGGCTGGAAGGGCATCCGCTGCATAAAAACTTACTGGATTAGTTGGTGGTTCATTCCGCTGTGGCGATCCCGGATTAATAAAGGGACTAAGCCGACAAGGAATGTATTATTATTATTTTAATTAGTATTATTACAAGTGGCAGTGAAAACTTCGTTGCTGTCATACATTGTCAGTTTAATGGTGAAGGGATTGATACAATAGGCCTATTAATGGAAGGTTTGTGAAGAAATGTTATGCTCCATTTTTTTCTATGTTGCCAGTTTTTTAGTATTTGTAAATTACACAAATACAGTTTTTTTATTTTGATACATTTATTGCTGCTGTATTTTGTAGTTTATATCGATGAACTTAAAATGTATGTATTTGGTATTTTATTTTAAAATACATTTGGTAACACTTTAATTTGCTGGTCAATTTTTAGTATTAGTAAACTGTCTGCTTAATATCTGTTAAAGCTGCTCTTTTAACAGACATTTAACCGACTATAAGAAATTTTGCATGTCAAGTACATGTCAACTTACCCTAACCCTAACCTAACAGTGTACTTGTAATCTAATGGGAATTAGTTGGCATGTAGATGCAATTTAACTTAAATTCAACAAACAGACCATCAAAATAAAGTGTGACCATACATTTCAATGTATTTTTGTCCATCCCGGCTTTACACCATACAGCAATAATTGAGTTCACATTGAGTTTAATATAAAATATACCACAAAGGTCAAATAAAGGTGATGTTTCTCGCCCTTGACTTGGTTTTCCATTTCTCCTTCTCCAGGCCCCCCATGGGTTCCTTCAGTGTTGCCGGCGGCCACTCAGCCAAGTCTGTTGGCGCATTCATACGGGATGCCGCCCGCTTACAGCCAAGGGGTGTCCGTCCAGTCTCCTGTCATCGGCGTGACCCCGGCCATCCAGACGCCCATCCCACCACACCATCCGCTCATGACGGCTCACTTCCAGCTTCCTCCGCTCTCTTCCCAACCTCCCGGCAGCCTAGTTCTCAGTCTCCAAAACCAGTCGCCCTATGCCACCAGCCAGCCGCAAATCACCCCATCACCCCTGACGACAGCCGGCCAGGTGATCCACCCCACTCCCCAGAGCGTGGTCGTGGGAAATGGTCACATGACTCACCCTCTCATTCATCCGCCCACTTTGCCTTCCGCCGCGCTGCCATTGTCAAATGGACAAGCGACGACTCTGCCAACTTCTGCCAACCAGGACAGTCCCAATGGCCTTCAAATGCTTCGTACCGTTGGAATGGGGAAGTACGAGTTCACAGACCCGAGCCATCCTAAAGGTAAGCGCAACTAATGAACGCGCCCGAGGATGTTTCGCAAATATCATTAATTTTTTTTCCAGGGAATTGCTTTTGATGCCGGCAAGGAAAATTGACCACAAACATGTCAGGGAGACGTTGTTGTTAAAACCTCAGCCTGAGGTATAAAAGCATTTTCAAGGTCGAGGATTCAGTCCTGAAACCTACTGTCACACAAACAGGCCTGTTTCTTCTCTAACTTTTTTTTTTTTACTCCGTGTCTCCTGCTGTGCATTCTTGCCTGTTTTTCAAGGCTGTAAATCGTTGTTTGTACAAGATAACCTTGGACGAGGCTTCTGTCAGTCCAGAAACAGATGTTGCGTATTCCCTGAGCAATTTTCACATTTAATGAAGCTTTTAATCTAGGTTTAGATTGGCTTTCTAAGCTCATTTGATTTTTTTTACGGGCTCTATAAAATGAGCGCAATTTGGTTTCCACATCGATGCAACTTGCAATTGTCTCTTAAGATGCGAAAGAGCCAATTACATTAGACTTTGCATGAATTTTTTTGTTTTTTTTCGAGATGTAAGCGCTCAGAGCTCAGTTAAAGCAGTGGCATTGAAGCAGGTTCAGCTCTCCTGTTGTGAGAACTATAGCAGGCTAATGTGCCATGTGAAAGGCAGTGCTTACATAATTTACAGAGAAATAAACCAATTGGATTGCGGTATTAATTCTTCTTAATCAGTCTTCGACAAACATTTCTCACTCTGTGTTCTTTCTTGCTGGAAAACCCAACCTATTTTGAAGGGGTTTGAGATTTTTTATCTGTGGATTTATTAGCATGTACGAGGAATTACTGTATGTATTTGAGTCTTCTGAAATGGCATATACCAGAGCTCTCTAAACTCGGTCCTAAAGGGCCAGTGTTCTGCAGATCTTAGCTTAAACTTGCCACAGCACACCTGCATGGATGTTTCTAGAAAGCATAGTAAGTGTTTGATTGGCTAGCCTAGGTGTCTGATTGGGGTTGGAACTAAACTTTTGAATATGGATATGAGCAGTACTGTTCAGTTTGGAGTCAGTTTATTTTAATGTAAATAAAAAAGCTCTTTTGCTGATCAGGGGTGCATTTCCAAAAACCATCGTTAGCCAACTAATGGTTCAAGTTCCGTCATTACAAACATAGTTTGTTGATTTGGCCTTTCCCATATCCGTCGTTCCAAAGAACATTCGCAAGCTGCATCGCAAACTTTTACGCTTGCAACTACAGCTCTAAAGCTGTAGTTAGAAACATAGTCCCTGACTGTGTTCTAGTTATCCTCCTATATTGTTGTATTGTTGCCTAAATATTGCGAAAATGTACCTGTCTAACTCAATGTAAGACTAATTTTGTGCTTCAGGGTCCACATGTACATTTTGATTTGTAGTAGAATTTCTACAGAATACATATATATATATATATATATATATATATATATATATATATATATATATATATATATATATATATATATATATATAATGTAATATTCATTTTTCAATTCATTTTGGTCATAAAAAATATCATTTTAATCTATATAATGTATTGTTGCCTAAATGTTGCCAAAACATACCTGTCTAACTCAAATTTTGTGCTCCAGGGTGGTCAAAGTATACATTTTGATATATTTGCAGTAGAACATTTACAGAATATATTAATCCAACATGATCTTTAGTTAATTTCCTATAAATTTTGGGTCATAAAAAATTTACTATTAACCTATATAATGTGTTTTTGCCCAAATCTTGCCAAATATATACCCATCCGACTTTCTGTAAGACTAATTTTGTGCCCCAGGGTCAAAAGATACATTTTGATATATTTGCAGTAGAACATCCACAAAATATATTGATCAAACATAATCTTTAGTTCATTTGCTATTAATTTTTGTCATAAAAGAATCTATCATTTTACCCTATACAATGCATTTTTGTCTGTTGCCAAAAATATAAACATCTTACAAACTATATGACATGTTCTTGCTCCAGGGTGACATTTATTTTGATAGAAATAATACTAATAAATCCTGACTTCAAACTTTTGTACATTAGTGTGTGTGACTTTGCTGGATGTCTTTTTTTCCTAGCTCAGTAAATCCCATTCGCATTTCTAATTAACTCAAAATTTTCCGTTTTCCTGACTTTGATGCTTAGCAGATTTATTCACGCGCACGTTTCACCTTGCTTGACCAAATCAGCACACGGGCTCATTTTAGTTCTAGGATCTGCTTTTTGACAGGGAACTGTGACTCCCTGGTGTTTCTGGCTGTGTTTCCTGCTGCTTTATCCCTTTAAAGCAGAGCGGGTCCTCCACGGGTCAGTGGACAGCAGAGTCTCTCTCTTAATACAGAAGTATTGTGTTTAAGTCCAGTGGGCAGCAAGAGGGTCCGGTCTGTCAGGCTTTGTAGGTTTGTAGGGTTGTAATTTTTATTTAATTTTTTTTGATGGCATGTTTCTGTTTAGTAATGCTGTAATGTATGTTGACAGGCTGTTAAAATATACCGACTCATTTAGGGATTGTCCGGTTGTGAATTTTTTAAGGAATAGATTTTTTACTTGTACCAAGAATATTGCACACATACTTTCATGCAGTATAATTTAATGTTTATTTTAATTATTTATTTTTTATAATTTTTTTTGTAGTATTTTATTCGAAACTGATTGGTAATGGCATCAATAATAATAATAATAATAATAATAATTGTTATACATATATTATGTATATAGAATAATAATAATGATAATTTATATTATTATTGTTATTATTATTATTATTATTATTGTTATTATTAAGATGGTGGTAATAATAATAATTTTGTTGTTGTTGTTATTATGTTATTATATCGATAATGATAGTAGTAGTAGTAGTAATAATAATATAAATAATAAAAAAATAATAATAATACATTAACAATCAATTATATAATTAATAATAATAATAATTATATATATATATATATATATATATATATATATATATATATATATATATATATATATATATATATATATATGTGATATAACATGATCTGTACTATTTACTATTTAAAACAGACAAACAGACAATTTCCTATTCATTCATTAATTTCCTATTCATTTTGGTCATAAAAAAAATCATTTTAATCTATATAATGTATTGTTGCCTAAATATTGCCAAAAACATACCTGTCTAACTCACTGTAAAACTAATTTTGTGCTCCAGGGAGGTCAAAATATACATTTTGATATATTTGCAGTAGAACATTTACAGAAAATATTAATCCAACATGATCTTTAGTTAATTTCCTATAAATTTTGGGTCATAAAAAATTTACTATTAACCTATATAATGTGTTTTTGCCCAAATCTTGCCAAATATATACCCGTCCGACTTACTGTAAGGCTAATTTTGTGCCCCAAATAATAAAAATAATAATAATAATTCAATTAACAATCAATTAAAACAAAATCATATAAATTAAATAATAATAATAATAACAACAACAAGAACAACAACTATTATTATTATTATTATTAATATCAATACTATAATTATCATATCGTTATCAATGTTTTTTAAAAATAAAGTTATGTAAAATTAATATTAATTATAATAATAACATATTAATAAAAGTATTACTGTTAGTGCAAGCAGTAAAAAAACTGTGCTCAGCAAAATTAAAGTAATGGCGGCATAGTTTATATCCACTGACAAATGAGCGAAGCTACATTTGACCATTAGTTCACATCCATTTAATCTATGGCTTTTAAAATAAAATCCATATTAAAGTCTGGCAGAGAAGTGATCAGTAATGTAAGTGCTTGCATCTGTCTGTACCTGACACTGGTATTTTATTATTGCTGTGATCAAAATAGAATGCAACTAAATGCAATTGAATAAATATAATAATAATAATAATTATTATTATTATTATTATTATTATTATTATTAGTTTATTATAATTTATTATTATAATTTTTTATTATAATTTTTTTATTATTTATATTTGCAGTATTTGTAGCAACTGACGGAAATGAACCAAATTAGTCCATTTTTGACTTATAAATTTATTTTTTGTTCTTTATGTCCTGGTCTGTTGAAATTCTTGATTGGCTAGATGATGTGCTATAAAACTGTTTAACAGATAATTCCAGTCAGTCTAGTAGGGATACAGCTGTGGATACTCACATTAATATACATCGCATAAACGTTTGATTAATTTTATGAAAAATATGATAATGAAATAATCTGTATAAATACTGTTTTTTTACGTTACTATATTAGTTGGGTTTAGGGTTGGGGTAGTGGTAGACATTTCCATTGCAGTTTATGCACATCTTTTATAATTGAATAAAAAGTTTATCCTTCCCAGTTATGTGCATATGTTTTTTATACGCATTTTCAGAATTTAAGAGCATCTTGTTGTTACCATCAACTGGGTTTTTGATGCTTATATCCAAAATGTGCATAAAAATAGGTGGATGGAAACGTAGCTAGTGTCTGCTACTTTTTAAATAATTTAAATTTAATCCTCTGTTGCCTAGCAACTTCCTGCAATCAAAAACACAACTTCTGGTTGCCAAAAACTTAACCTTTCTTCAGATCTGTCTGTCTTTCGAAACAGGATAACCTTCCCGAGAAAGTGAAAATGAAGGTAAGTTGCAGACATTCACGTGTGCTCTAGTTGCCTAACTATACATTTATAGGCCGTATTAGCAAAAAAGTTGTATTTTTAGGGTGATGACTTAAGTAAATATGATGAAAGACATTTAAAGCTTAATTTTAATACCTCAATAGAAGCTTTGAATGTAAATATGACATGACAGTCAGTGGTGTAAAATAACTATTTACAAATACTCAAATTACTGTAACTGAGTTTTCTCAGGAATTGTACTTTGCTAAGTAGTTTTAAAAATGTGTACTTTTATAGTGCCTTGAGTACATTTTCAGTGCAGTATTGGTACTTTTACTCCACTACTTTCCTTCCACCTGCAGTCACTACTTTATTTTGTCTTGTCTATGGGGATTAGAAAAATTAGTTCTGTCCAATCAAATCACACATAGAAGGTTAATTGCATCATAATGATTTACCTCAAGACATGGGCGATTTATAATTGTGGCAAACTGTTTGGAAGCGTTAAAAATGTCTAAGAAGATGTTTGAAATCTTTACATGCATTGACCCAGACACTGTTTAGATGCATGTCACTGATGAGAAGATGATGGATGTTTACTGTGTGATGACTGAAAAGGGCTTAAACACCCTGCAGGCACAAGACGTCAACATGACGTCGGATTGATGTTGTACCCAAACTTCATAGGGGATGTTGCATTTTGTTTGGAAATGAAAATCGAGTTGACATCAGAACTCAACGTCAGGCAAATGTCAATGTCCAACGTCCAATCTAAAATCAATCAAATTTCAACATCTAATGATGTTACAGCTTGACGCTGTGTGGATGTTACCACTATAACATCTATCAGACGTTGGATTTTGGTCACCATACCTGACGAATAAATGTCGGTATTTGACGTCAACATATGATGTTGCTTTAAGATGTTGGCTCAACGTTGGATTTGATTACTTTCCAACACAAAATAAAATCAACCAAATATTAATGTCATTTGATGTCATAATTGGATATCAAAATAAGGTTATCCTTAGACGCTGGTTAGAAATTAAATTTTGGTCACCTGACATCATAACTTAAATCTAACCTAATAGTTGCGTTCGGCTTGAACCATGGCTGCAGCCAGTGAGCAACGAGATTAGCCAAGCACAGGCAGAGTGGAGTTAAAAACGGAGCCGTCAAGCCGCCCAGCCGGACACTTCGGGGCTCAAAGTTGCAGCAGTCATAATGACCGATCACATGATGTCATCATATTGTATTTATTTATTTTTTTATTTGTAACAACAAAAGATTTACAGTACAAATAAAACTCAATACAGTCTCTATAAATTAGTTCTTTTTTAAACAATAAGGGAATTATAGATTAAATATGTAACAAATGCATGAGAGAAATAAGGGGAAACGAGAGGGTAATATAAACCTAGAAATGAATAGGCCTATTAAATACAAAGCCAGAAGCACAAATTCTTGAAGTTTAAACATCCCTCTTTAGGCTAATACTTCTTGTTTGAATATGCTAAAAATGGGTTTACATTTATTTACATTTATAGATATAAAACTTTCCAATATATATTAGTGTAAATCCCAAAACAAGGTGTTTTGATTAAGTATTAAACAATGGTTTAGATAATTTTGCATAATGACAGCATTTTCAATCCAAAAAGATTGAACAAAAGGACATTCCCAAAATAAGTGAGCAACACTTTCAGTAGAGGTTTCCCAGGAAGAGCTGGTACATCAATGTCATTTTTAAAACTTGTGCATAAACCGCCTAACAGAAAAGAAATATATATTTTATCATCATATAAATCCTTTAATTATTTAATAAAATAGTTCTTTAACTTAATTTTTTTAAGAAACCTTTAGGGTGGCAAGATCAATTATGGTAATTATTTTATTACAATTCTATAAGACTTATTTGAGTTAATATTTAGGTTATTCACTAAAATATCATTTAAATCATTTATGGAGCTGAATGCAGTAAATAGTCTGTATAAAAAGGTCGAAAATAAACCAGTGCAAACAATCTAGTCTTTATAACCAGATTATTTAACAAAAAATTAAACAAAATTTGTAGTCTTTAAATAAGCATGATGTGTACAGGATAGAGAGGGTATGAAAATGTAATTGTTTGTTTTAAAATTTGTAAATCAAAATTTGTCCAATAACAAAGCAGATACACACGTGGTTGTTGTCATGCAGTGAACTCGGCCAATCGTGTAATATCGGTGTCGTCATCATAGCTCCAGCAGTCGCTCTTCAGACTCGTGCAGTCGCTCTTCAGAATTAATAGTCTGATCCCGGAGCGCTGTCGCAGTACTTTAATGCAACATGTGAAAGTCTCATTCTCATTCTTTTTATTTGTTATTTTGCCGCAGCTCCACTCTTTTTATTTATTTTCTCGCAGCCCCGTGAGCAAAATGCAGCCTGCAGGTTAATGATGACAGCGGAACCTTAGTGAATACAAGAATTTTAATAATTAATATTAATTAATATTACACCTGCTCAATGAAAATGAAATGATACACTACAGAAATAAATCTGACTTAACTTGATCAGAAACTAAAGATGTGAGAAAAAGTTTAAGCCATCATTAGAAAGTAATACTGTGGTTAAAAGAGTCTTGCAGGTTACAGTGCATTACTTATTTTTTATTCCAAATGCAGCAGCATAATAGCACCATTGTGGTCCAGTGGTCAGCAGGTTGCGAGTTCGAACCTCACCTAAATAAATTTAGTTTTTATAATTCTTAGTGTTAAGACATAATACTGTTTGGATTACTTATATAGTTGTACATATTTTATTTTTATTTTTTGTGGGACCACCGTTATAAAGGACTGGATAGCTATAAAGGATTTTGCACGGAATATTCAGATATTTCAGGAAAGGACATTGTGATGTTTGAAAGAATAGTGTTAATGTGTTACCTCTTAATGTTCTCATATTATATAAAAAAAAAAAAAAACATTTGAAGTTCTAAAGCAGCTGTTTCGTTGAAACAGACATGATAGTGTCATTAGAAACTGAATTGGAAATGACTTTATTTTAATATAATCAGTCGTGAACTGAGGTGGGCCGGTGTAAGGCTTGAAACTCCAGGGCTGAAAAGGAGTCCCACTCCGGCCCTGGCGTAATAATCACTACTCACTAATGGTGTGATGATACACGTATTCGCATTGAACCGTTCGGTATAAGACTTTCGGTTCGGTATGTGTCGCAAACTGAACGATTCAGACTAATATCTAAAAAGACAAAAGAGAATACGTACAAAAAAGCATGCAATGCTTGCCCCGCCTTCAAGCTCTTCTTATTGGCCCACTGTGCAAGAACAGAACTTAAAGGGATTGGTTAATATCAGCTGTCAATCGCTCAGTTCCGATGACAGGACGCCACAGCCGTGAAAATGTAAAGGGCTGGATCCAAAAGAATGAAAACAACACTGACAAATTTAGTTTTAGAAACCAGCAAGAGTTACAACTAATGGCACATCTGATCAGTGATCATGTGCTGAATGTCAATCCAGCATTTACACTTTTCGAAGAGTGGATAAAAGTCTTCCAGTGTTTAAACTCCGCTATGAAAATGACTAAAGCATTCACCGTAAAGAAAGTGGGATGGAGTTTTCAGGTGACAGTGTTTGACACTGAATCTACACAGGAGACGTTCTAACGTTATTTAATCCTAATGCTGTCAATCGTGCGACTGATACCAGGTTCACCATCGCTAAAGAACATGCATTTACTGAGACGAAACTAATATTGCAGCTCATGAAAAGACCATTATTACTATTAAGATGAAGTATGCAAATAATAAGTTATAATGTCATCTGTGCAATATCAGACACCACCCGTGAGAACAGCACAGTTATTGTTAATTCAGTTCATCTCATTCACGTCAAGCGTGCAGGGCGGTGTGCGCATGCAGAGTTTAGTTTATTTGTTAGTTGTGATTGTCAAATAATGTTCAGAAAGGATCCAAGTGCAAGTGAAATGATATATTTGACAGTCAAAATAAATACAAGGAAAGAGTGTGGTGCTAGGATGAGGAGAAAACAGGGCAGGGATCAGACAGGAGAACAGGGTCCAGTGGTCTCTCCTCACGGTCCTGAGCACACGTAAGCACACGTAACAAACTGACAAGGGAACATAGAAAACCTCGCCCATATATAGGCACAATAATGAGCCTCAGCTGGCGAGCTAATCAAACCAGCTGAGTGAGTCAAGGCACGTGACCAAAACAAATACACGTGGATAACAAAAAAAAAAGAAAAAAACACTCACGTGATCAAACAGACACTCCGGAAAAGCACACAAACCTGCAACTGTGACCATGATAGAGTGTTAATATATAATAGAATCCGTCAATATAAAACGTATTGTAACGGTGCTCATAATTTTTGGTGGGTGCGACTAAATTTGGTTTGGTGCGCCTACATTTTTGAAGTTAGGAGCACCGGTGCTACCAAGAAAAAGGTTAATTTCAAGCCCTGTTAGACCTTAATCGATAGTGGAAATTTCGGGTTTTAAAAAAATGTAAATGTAATAGAGCCCCGTTACATTATTCATAAGCCAATTTCAGTCAGATAATTCCTGCTTTCAGATCCACTAAAATGGCAGGTGACCATCAAATCAAGCAGATCTGTGCTGTCTAAAGAAAAGACACTCTCTGAAAAAAAATAAATTAAAAATTAAAAATAGATTAAAAATTGAGTTCCATATAAAAACTAAACTGTTCTTTTCTTTTTATTTGTTTAACTACAACAATATTACATTTGTTTTCTATAGCAAGCTTTTTGGTTTTGAGTATAAAGAAGGATTTGTTATATTTGCTGCTAAGCAAAAAACTCAGAAGTATCTAGAAGTAGCTCTATCACTGTTTAAAGTAAAAGAAAAAAACAGGATCATACTTTTATGATGTTAGTTTTAATGCATTAAAAAATTTTAATCAGAGAAATGATTTAAAGCCTCTGGCTTTTTTCTTTTTTTTTGCTGTATCGAAAACATACCTAATCGTGAAACCACTGTGTCGTAGTGAACGGAACTGTGATTTTTGTGAACCGTTACACCCTTGCTACTCACTACTCTTGAGTATTTTAGAAAAATCTACTTTTTACTCATACTTTGAGTAATACTTACAATGGATACTTTTACTCGCACTACATTTTTAGACAAGTAATAGTACT
>NC_141040.1:49232500-49235000 GCF_052040795.2 Danio rerio | reverse complement strand
AGTTAACTTTGATAAGCAAAATTGTCAACATCAATTAAACAGAAAAAAGTCATATATTATACTGAACACAATAAATGAAGAAAATGAAGCGTCATAGCATCTTCCAAAGAAAAAAAGCTAAATAATTACTCAAAATTGACAGAATATTTTGAGTCTGCATGTCTTTCTTTTAAGCCTTGTTAAATATAGCCTAATTTAGCCTTGAGGTGAAATATTGCTTAATGAACTGTGATGGGGAGCAGACAGCACACAAATTACACTCCGCTTCCTCATTTACTCCTGATGTTGATCAAGCAGGTCAATAACGTCCGCTCCAACCCTCTAACACCAAACATGTAAAGTAGCCATCCAAATTACTGCCTCCAAGTCTTTATTTTGTTGCAGTTTATCAATATGTGTTTGCAGATTACAATTATAATGCACATTTCAAAGTCTTTTTCACAAAATGAGAGTTTTTCTCCTACACTGAGCCTTAAATATCCAACTGTCCAAATGATAACTGATCCTTTTCACTGCAGTTTCTGTTAGAAGATTTTTAACTCTTAATGTGAAATGGAAAAATAAATTGAAAAAAAGAACTTCATCTAATGTTATGATACTTGTGCTAGAAAGTAGTGCTTATTTAATTTAGAAAATGTTAATGATATTGATACGTTATTGGTAAACCCTGTGTTAAGTAATAACTCTTGAAAATTAAATTAAATTAAGTTAAATTAAATTAAATTAAATTAAATTAAATTAAATTAAATTAAATTAAATTAAATTAAATTAAATTAAATTAAATTAAAATCATTTATTCATTTTAAAAACTTGTCCGGTACTTATTTAATTTAATAATGTTAATGACACATTAGTAATAAACCCAATAGTATAGTAATAAAGTTATTTAATTACTTTTGTAACGAAAATAAAACAAAATAGTGGAAATTTTATTTTATTTTATTAGAATTTTTCCTCATCCAGTACCTATTTAACGGGGTGGTCCATAAAATCAAAATTTGTAAAAAAAAATAAATAAAAAATAAAAAACGTTATTTTTTTCAATTGTACATCTTAATTATATACTGTATAAATTAAATTATATACAGCTACTCAGCTGACATAAAAACCAGTGTCATATTTTTAGTATTTATTATTTTTAGCCTTAAGAGGCTCTGATTGGTCAGATAACATAATGTGCTGTGATTCACAGATTGCATCCACATTACTTGGAAAAGTGTCACGCCTTTAATAGCATGTGCTGTGTCTTTGCTGTGTAAATACTGTCCGTCAGAGTAGCTCTTAGCAGTATCAGTTTGAGCCTGAATCAGACAGAAAATGACACTTGAGGACAGCTGAACCTCACGTATGCTCTCTAAAATAACATCTGACAAGACTCTTTCACATATATTCAGAAAGCAATATGAAATGTTCACATAGCTTTTGCGAGTTCGTTATTTGAGATGTAGAATGCAGGGAAATCAGAGAGACACTGCAGCGCTGGGGAAAATTGTGTGTGTTTACAGCGGTTCGACGAACACATATGAATTTGTAGTTAAATTTTTAGTAGTGCCAAACAGCATTTCCCTTGTTTAAATCCTTGTTTACTTCCTTGTTTACATCCTTGCTGCAGCATAGCACTAACACTAGAAACTAGGGATGGGAAGATAAACCGATATGTATCGATACGCGGTCATGCGCGTGCACGATGCGAGTGCATCGGTTGAGCAGAAGAGGATGAATGAAATTTTGGAAGCAAATCGAGATGCATCGGTTTTTGCGAGATGCATCGATTTTTCCGAGATACAGCTTTTATTTTTAATATAGAATGTATTTTTTATTTATTAACAAGTGTTGTCAACCTGTTTTTGGCGCATAATTTAATCGACCTACATAAAGTAAGCCTTAGCGACGGATTTGCGGATGTGTACACTCACACTACAACTCAGTGTATCAGGTGTGCGGATGAAGCTAGTGGAGCGCCCTCAGAAAGCACGAGAAGCAAAACAAACATTTTATTCCCCACTGAGTTTTAAATCTAAAGTATGGCAAGCAACATTATGGATTTAAGGATGGACGACATGACAGGACAGATGCAATTTGCAAAATGTGCCGCGCATCTGTAAAATACGCGGGCAGTACGACTAATCATATCTTACTTGAAGCGGCGCCACGGTGTTGTTGTGAAAGCATCTTCCAGTGTTTCTGCATCCCTGGCTTTCGCACTGCTTCAACCAGCTCCAAAAGTGGTGAGAAAAGCATTGCAAGTTTTTTTTTTCCATGCGCAACAGTTCTGCTCGCTCTACGCCAATAACGAATGCTATTGCATTGTTCATCTGCAAAGATATTCAGCCTAGTGTCACGGAGAACAAATGTTTTAAACACCTCCTCCTGTTAATTTTTATTTAATAATAATAATAATAATATTAATAATAATAATGATAAAAATAATTGGGTGTCACGGTGGCACAGTGGGTAGTTTGACCACCTCACAGCAAGAAGATTGCTGGTTTGTTATATT
>NC_141040.1:49212500-49227500 GCF_052040795.2 Danio rerio | reverse complement strand
ATATATATATATATATATATATATATATATATATATAATATAAAATAGAAATATAAATTCAAAAACAGCTATTTTATTTTATTCATAGCATTTATTTTATTTAGTTTTATTTTTAGTTTAATTCTGTTTTATTTTAAAAGCAAAAAAACAACAACATACATTTAGGCTTTTTTTAAAAACAGAAATTTCTAATGGAAAGAAAATATAATATAAAATATAAATAAAGTCAAAAACAGCTATTTTATTTTGTTTTATTGTATTAACGGCAAAAAAATCGACATTTTTATTGTGTTTTTTGTTTTTGTTTTGTTTTTTGTCAAAGGAAAACATCCAAAAATCAAGTGAATGACATTTTAATAAAATGTTATTTTAAGCATTTTAATGACAGATAAAAACCCTAAAAAACCCTAACATGTTGTTATTTTTCTTCAGACTAATGGAAAGAAAATATAAAATATAACATAAAATATAAATATAAAGTCAAAAACAGCTATTCTATTTCATTTTAATAATAGCATTTATTTTATTTCATTTTATTTTAAAAACAACAAAAAAAGCTGCATATATGCTTTTTATAAAGTGTTTTTTAGTCTAAAGAAAACATCCAAAAATAAAGTAAAAAATAAAATTGTATTTATTATATTTTTATTTGCTACATTTTATTTTAAGCATTTTAATGGCAGATTAAACCCTTAGCAATGTTGTTGTTTTTATGTATTTATATCTTGAAGTTTAGTGACTTTTTCTATGACATTTTTAATATTAATAGCATTTAGTGTATTTTATTTTATTTTTAAGCATTTTTGTTTTTTGTCTTTAAGTTTGGTAATTTTTTTTCTAAAACACTGAACCTGTCGATTTTAGGCTTTCTGTCAAATCTTGTTATTTTTCGTCTAATGGAAGGATATATAAATATAAAGTCGAAAACAGCTTTATTTTTATTTTACTTTATTTATTTATTCTTTTATCTTAAAATTTGACAACAACATTTCTTTTAATTTAATTTTTATAGAAAGCTGTATACATATAGGGTTTAGGGTTGTCTGTTGTGTAAAACATATGCTAGATAAGTTGGCGGTTCATTCCACTGTGGTGAACCCTGATGAACAAAGGGGTTAAACCGAAGGAAAATGAATGAGGAAATGAAAAAAAAACTACAGGCACACACACACATGCAACCCCCCACATGTGTGTGAACGGTGTGTGTCTCTACAGCATGTTTTGTTGAAAGGCCAGTGATTAATGAAGGCAGAGCAGAGTTTGGGTATGGAGGAATGATCAATCTTAATGAGCTCTCCTGCGGATCATCTGCAGGAGGTGTGATGTACAGTGGAAGTCAGAATTATAAGCCCTCCTTTAAGTTTATTTTATTTTCATTTTTTAAATATTTCCCAAATGATGTTTAACAGAGCAATGAAATTTTCACAGTATGTCTGATAAAAATTTTTCTTCAGGAGAAAGCCTTTTTTGTTTTATTTCAGCTAGAATAAAATAAGTTTTTAATTTTAAAAATCATTTTTAAGGTCAAAATTATCAGCCCTTTTGAGCTTTATTTTTTATATACAATGATTTGCGTAATAACCCTAACTTGCCTAATTACCTAGTTAAGCCTTTAACCCTTTAACAGGCATCATAACCACCTGGTTGACCTTTTATCCATGGTGTAGGTTATCATTATTTTTTAAAATTGCTTATTACTATTTATAAGAGTCAGTATTATTTAATACAAAATGTGGCCCAAAAAATTTTTCAAGGAGTGCACCTTAAAGAGTTAAATGTCACTTTGAGCTAGCCACTTGTCACTAGTAACCTGAAAACAGTCAAATATTAAGTAACTTTTTAAAACAATGGTCCATTAGTTAATGTAAGTTAATCTATTTATTAACATTAACAAACAATCAGTAATACATTTATTATGTCTTTTTTCATCTTTGTCATTTATTCATCATTAATGTAATTTAAGGTAAATAATGTTAGTTCATGATTACTTACAGTGGATTAATTAATGTTAACAAGCACAACTAAAGATTTTAATAATGGATTAGTCAATGTTGAACTGTGTTTAATAAATGCTGTCCCTAACTGTTCCTAATTAGTTAATGTTAGTATATACATTAACTAACACTTATGCCGAGTTCAGACTGCATGATTTTGAAAGTAGTCGTGTCACAGATGTTTTCACACTGCATGACTATCTGGGTTTCATCGCTGCTTTGTTTACACTGCAAGATGGATTGGCGACAGGGGCTTTCACATTGCATGACTTTACTATAGGAAGAATCGCCGACAAGTTCGTCCAAACTACGTCTCACAGCCAAAAACACGTAGTGTATCTTTTGTTATTAACTACATAATGAGACTGAAGCCTTTAATGGGGTTGAACATGTACATGTTTGCTCACCTGGGTTTAAAGGGTATTAGCCATTTCTCCTCAACGTTGATAATAAACTAATTTCTTTCTGTATGAAACGTCAAACAGACACGGTTGCTCCTGAGCCTTGTCAAACCTCCTCTAGTTTTTCCTCCATTTCGTGGGTTCAAATAAACCGAAAAAGAGCACTTTTAACTTCTCCGCCAGCCTCCCACTGGCAGCAGATATACACACACGCAAGTGAAAGCTGCTCTCTCATTGGCTGTAGGCGATCGCCGATGTTATTTTCAGTCAAAACTCAATTCACACGGCATGATTTGAATCGCCGACAGCTCCAGATGTTTAGCACGCCAAATATCTCGCAAGCATCGGCGACTCATCGGCGATTCTCTCAGATCGCGTCTTTGATAGTTCACACTGTGTGATTGTCACTCACGTGCATGAGCAGCGATTTGCCTGTGATTTCAGGCATTTGTCGGCGATTTCTCAAAACCTGTAGGCGAGCCAAAATCGGGGCTAAAATCACGCAGTCTGAACTAGGCATAAGTAATGGACCGTTATTCTGAAGTGTTACCAACTATGTACTGTCATCATGGCAAAGATCAAATAAATCAGCTATTAGAAATGAGTACTGAAAAAAGTGTTGCATGCAGAACTGTTGCAAACTATTTATTTGTGTTGAATTTAAACAAACAAATTAAGTTTAATAATGTTCAACTTAATTTGTTTGTTTAAATTCAGCCCAAATAAATTGTTTACAACCACTTAATGTAAAAAAAAATTGAGTAAATCCAAGGAGTCATCTTTGAATATTTTTTTTCAGTGTATTATGTTCACAAATTAGTTGAAAAAATTTCTCTGTTAAAGAATTCTGACTTCAACTGTATGGCCTAGTGTGGGTCATCGATCCTGCATTTCACACTGGCCTCCACTCAATATACATCGCAAAGGAGGAATTATGAGTTACTTGCATTTAGAAATGGCGATAACAAGCTCTGGATTATTGGAGGATTTGGTGTGGGATTGTCTGGGGTCTTTATTGTGGTATCTATAATATAGGACATGGATGACGCGAGACTAAATCCTTTGGTAATCCACTTTATGGAGGGCTGTTCGGGAGGGAGAATGGAGTAGTTTAATGAAAAAGAGGAAATTTAGTCTTTCAGTATCTCTTGATTTTTTTGTTTGTTTGTTTGGCCTTTTGTGTTGTGGATATTTGTATTAACTAACAATAATAATAATAATAATAATAATAATAATAATAATAATAATAATAAAAATAATAATAATATTAAAAATTAAAAACCTGAAAAATGTTAAGAGATAGGCGCTGCGGTGGAGCAATGGGTAACGCTGTCGCCTCACAGCAAGAAGGTCGCTGGTTCGAGCCTCGGCTGGGTCAGTTGGCATTTCTGTGTGGAGTTTGCATGTTTCCTCTGGGCGCTTCGGTTTCATCCACAAGTCCAAAGGCATGCAGTACAGGTGAATTTAATAAACTAAATTGGCCATAGTGAATGAGTGTGAATGAGTGTGTATGGATGTTTCCTAGTAATGGGATACACCTGGAAGGGCATGCGCTGCGTAAAACAAATGCCGTTCAATTCCATTGTGAAAACAAATTCCATTGTGGCACCCCTGATTAATAAAGAGGTAAGCCGAAAGAAAATGAATGAATGAATGAATGTTAGGAAATATCATATCTAAAACTGTATCATAAAAACGTTTTTATTAGATTAAATGTTAGTAAATTTTTTGTCAATGTTTTTTAGTATAAATAATTATGATTATGATTTCTGTATTTGAATTAAAATATTAAATTGTATCAAAAAAATTGCATCACATGAATATATTACAAAAAAGGTAAAAAATTAACAAAAAACTATTGCAAACATTTGACTTGCAGCTTTCTTTTTTCTTAGCATTTTCTTAATCGCATTTCTAAAATCCACACTATAGATAAATATAAATAAGAAATTATGATTAATACTCACAGCCATTTCACAGTAACACTGGTTTTACAGCATTTTTAAATAAAAAAAGATTTCGTGAGAGTTTTATTTTGAAAACATAATGACAATTATTGCAATCTTTTATCTTGCAGTCAAATTTCACAGTAATACTGTTTTTACTGTATTAAAAATTTATTTTGAAGTCACTTTTAATAACAGCTATTCATAAACTTTTAACTTGTAGTTTGAATTTCTTTCTTTTTATAACATCATTTTTTTTATCACGTGAACATATATATACATACAGGATATATACAAATTATGGTTAAGGTCCACAACCATTTCACATTAATACTGGTTTTACTATCTTTTCTAACATTCAAAATGCTGATTTATTTTGACATTTTAATGACAATTATTCCAAAATTTTGACCTTAAGTTTCCTCTTTTCTATTTTTTTAACCAAATTGTTGGTTTCATGCACATAATTTCATCATTTTTAAAGATGTATTTATTATTTTATTTCTAGAAAAGATGAAATTAGTAAAACAAACCCAAAGATTTCCCTGTGACATCCAGTCAAGAAAACATCTATCCCAGTGGTTCTCAAACTTTTTTCATCAAGTACCACCTCAGAAATAAATTGTCTCCAAGTACCATCAAAATGAGCAGTATTGAAATATAGTCGCGTAGTAGGCCCAGTAAAGCAGCTACAACTCTGCACAGTTAAAAAAAACGTGGCAGATTATCTCAGAAATATAGGCTATATGTCATATATGTCGTATTATATACATCATTTTTGGTAAATTTTGAAATGTGTGTAGCATGTGCATGACATATTTCATTCCTCCGTGTGCCACTAGAAGGAAGCCTGCGTACCACTAGTGGTACACGTACCACAGTTTGAGAACCACTGATCTAACCCAACATACTGTATCAAGCCCTTTTCCCATCACATCTCTTTCCTGGAAGATTCAGGAGCTTCGACCACTGATTACCACAAGCCGAAGAATCCAGGTCAGAGAAAAACTGATGCCAAACCACTTCCTTTCATTCTTCACCAGAGTCTGCGCTTTTCTTCCTGCAATCCTCAAAGTCACATTCAGAATATCCAGCTCCACATCACAGCGGCTTCATTAGCATAAGCACCAGAGGGATCTTCCACTCTGGCCAATCAAATCCAGCCTTTCCTTCCTGAGGGAGTGGCAACTCAGGGGTGACTCCGCCCCCTTCCCAGCAGGAAGTACAGTGTGGAAAGGGAGGATGGGCTCATTATACAGCAGTGCTTTTTTTCCAGGACAGAAACACGATCATTCCTTGGGATTCTGGCTGTGTTTCAACAACACGCACACACACCCATGCTGTTCGTGTCCCAATCGATTATATTGGGTGTGTTGGCTGAGCAGCAAGTGTTTTGTCAGGGAGTTGTAATGCTGGAGAATTAATTGGCGTGTGGTGAATATGGGCTGGAGAAAATGAACAGCTAGGAGACTTTTATTTGCTGTTTATACAGTGGAAAGTTAATTAATAGGATGGAGTCGAAGTGATGTCACGGTGGCTCAGTGGTTAGCATTGTCGCCTCCAGCAAGAAGGTTGCAGGTTCGAGTGCTGGCTGGGCCAGTTGGCATTTCTATATCCAAAGACATGTGGTACAGGTTAATTGGGTAGGCTAAATTGTCCTTAGTGTATGAGTGTGTGTGTGTGTGTGTGTGAATGAGTGTGTATGGGTGTTTCTCAGTACTGGGTTGTGGCTGCAAGGGCTTCCGCTGTGTAAAACATATGCTAGATAAGTTGGCAGTTCATTCTGCTGTGACGACCCCTGATTAATAAAGGGACTAAGCCGAAAAGAAAATGAATGAATGAATGGGTTGCTGATGGAAGGGCATTCGCTGTGTAAATCATGCTGGAATAGTTGGCAGTTCCTTCCCCTGTGGCGACCTCTGAAATAGAGACCAAGCCGAAAGAAAAATTAATGAATAAATAAGTCAAAATGGATTAAAATAAAGAGATGAGGTTAGCCAGAAGGAAAGAGGTAACATGACGTTTACTTAAACATATACTAATTTAGGCTTAGACATGTACTGTAAGTGCATTGTATGTGATATATTATATATTTGTATAGGGCTTGGCAATAAAATTGATATTGGTATTTATTTACCAAACACCATTGTCAATATTTATAATAAAAAGTTTGCTATGTAGTTTCGTATGAAGGCTAAAGTTTTATTAAAATGTTGTTCCTGAGCGCATGTTTTGGAAGCAAGGTCAATAAGCTTAGGGTGTTAGTTTGTCATTTCGAATGGAGGCCCGGGTACAGCATGCACGACGCGCACATGGGATGCTCATGTAAAGTAAAAAAACATCTGAGCTTTTAAAAATGCCCCGACCACTAGAACTAACCAATCTGCTTTACACTTTGTGTGAAATATACACATTTCAGTACTAACGGCAGACTAATTACCGCAGACAAACACAAAGCACACGTTCACGATTGTCACTTCAGGTCAGAGTAACAACACATGCGAAAATGAGTGCTGTATAGCAGCAGTGATGATATTGTAAATAAAAAACGATGTCGCCAGAGTGGCTTTTTGGTTTCTTTTCTTGTGCATCCCAGCCACTTCACAATTTGTAATGTTGCAGTGTATTTGAATCAGATGGCTGGTTCCTTTACTTGAAAGCTCAGATTTGAGATATTATATATATAGTTGAAGACTGAATAATTAGCACTCCTGTTTTCTCTTAATTTTTCCTGCCTGTTTATTAAAATTGTATTAACATATTAATTTTGTTGTACTCATTATTGGACTGTGTTCTTCAGTATTTTTATTAGATTAGGTGTTTTTTATCAGCTTTATCTTTGGTACTGACTAATCTAATGGTCGAGTTTGAACCAGAATTATTAGCTCTCCTGTATATATTTTTTCTCCTATTTCTATTTAAAGGAGAGAAGATTTTATACTATATTTTTCAAATTATGTTTAACAGAGCAAGGATTTTTTTACAGTATTTCCTATAATATTTTTTCTTCTGCAGAAAGTTTTATTTGTTTTATTTCAGCTAGAATCAAACCAGTTTTATTTTTTTAAATATATATTAATATTATGTCAGTAATATTAGTATTATTTTTCTATTTTCGACAATCATTATATAATAATATTTTCCTTATTACCTATCCTTAACCCAGATTCACTTAATTAAATCTTTAAATTGCACTATAAGGTAATTACTAGTATCTTGAAAAATATCTAGTAAAATATTATTAATTAGGAAAATCTTTATATAACGATGCTTCTGCAGCCATTAAAAAATAAATATTGCATAAGTGGGCTAATAATAGTGATATCGTATTCATATTTAAAAAAAAACAACTAAAACTGCTTTTATTCTAGCTGAAATAAAACAAATAAGATAAAATATTAAAGGGAAATACTGTGAAAAATTCATTGCTCCGTCATTTGGGAAATATTTAAAAAAGAAAACAATTTACAGGAGGCTAATCATTATGACTTCAACTGTATATGCACAAATATGTAAAGCCTCCTATAGAAAATAGCCCTTTAAAAGATAGGTATTTACTATACAAATCTGAACAGCGGCATTTGTATTTAATCAAACAATATCTAGAATCCATGTTGCTCGTCTTTTTAAAAACACACAGCACAAAGTATTCATAAAGATTTCCAGCGATTACCACTGGGACCGCATTGCATCTGTCATTCAAAAGCTCATCTGAGATCAATAGCGAGCTACTAAACTGTGCGATGATGGATTGATGTTTGAGAACTTCGCCTATATGTGTATGTGTGTGTGTGTGAGATGCTCAGTTTATTTTGCCTTTGTTTCCCCCAATCCCTAATTACATGCGTTCTCATTAGTGTAGAAATGCACGCGTCATTGACACATTGCTGCGTGCCAGCATCTGCTCCTGTTCCAGTCAGATTCATCGATAATACATTGCAGTCTTTTCATACCCACATCATTCCTGCTATTGCGGAACATCTTACACATCCTTCCAGGAACTTATTATGTGTCATCATAACATAATGGATTGCGTTGAAAAGATGGAAATCATATAGGGTTTCTTTTATCAGAATTTAATCAGGAGGTGAAATGATTTCATTTCCTAGAGGCTGGACAGTTTTAATGTTAAATGTATTGCTTATTAAAACGATGTATAGCATATTTATATTCATAATGAATAAGAAATTGCTATTGAAAATATGCTTTAGGTGTACATGGTAAAGCAATTTCATGTTTCTATATTAATAGCCTTTTTTAAACTAACAAAAGCAAGAGATGATAATGATATTTGTATTATTATTTTCATGTTTATAATAATAATAATAATAATAATAATAATAATAATAATAATAACAATAACAATAATAATAATAATAATAATAATAATAATAATAATAATAATAATTATTATTATTATTATTATTATTATTATATTGTTGCTTATTTTTGTAATTATTATTATTATTATTATTATTATTAGGATTATTATTATAATTATTATATTATTATTATTGTTATAGCATTTTTATTATCAGTACTGCTATCGTCATTATTATTATTATTATTATTATTATTATTATTATTATTATTATTATTATTATTGTTATAGCATTTGTATTATTAGTACTGCTATCGTCATTATTATTATTATTATTATTATTATTATTATTATTATTATAGCATTTTTATTATTAGTACTGCTATCGTCATTACTATTATTATTATTATCATTATCATGATCACTATTACTATTATTAATATAATTATCATTATTTTTATTATTATTATCATCCTCCTCCTCCTCCTCCTCCTCCTCATCATCATCCTCATCATCATCATCAATATCATTTTATTATTACTTTCAAGTTTATTATTATTATTATTATTATTATTATTAATAAAGCATGATGAAAAAAACATAATTTTCACTTAATTCAATATAAAAATTTACTTTTAATGAAAGACACTGACATGTAGGTCTTTTTTTTACATACTCAAAACCAAGAATAAACATTTTCAAATAATAAAGTAAATACAAAAACATAAGCAAAAATACTGCAGCACAAAGTTTCAACTTAACACTTTTCGCAAAAAGCATGACAAATGGTTCTCCTCTTATTGCAAAAAGATCATTCGGGACCAATCTCTGGGTTCAAAATTGAAATGAAAAAAAGAGAGAGAGAGAAAATTTGAAGAAATAGCTTTAAAACTGCTTTAATGAACAGGTTTTTGATGTAAGATGCAGTACCCACAGACAATATCTGATCAAACCGAAGTCAGAGGATTTACAACTTGGATAATTTCCATTTTCTGTTAGCAAGTGACATTTCCATCAGGAAAACAACCAAAACAAGTCTTTGAAATGGCTGAATTTTGCTTGTAGGTATTGCCGTTTGTGTCTCTTCATTGGGTTTAAAAAATAGAGGAAGCAGTAAAAAGTTAAAAAGGAGGTTAAAGTGACAGTTCATCCAAAACAAAAATACATAAACATACAAATAAGTATTAAAAAAGAAAATTATCTGAAAATTGATTAATCCTTCATTTAAAAAACTATTTTGCTGCTTGTTCAATCTACTTATTTAAAATGAGCTGAAACAATACAATTCTTGTTTTGTTTATTAGACAACGTAATTGTTTCATTTGTTTAATCCACTTAAATTTGTTGGTTAACTTATAAAAATAACTTTTATTGGCGTCACATGAATTAACTCAATGGAACACCATACAGTGTTAGACTATCCAAGATGAATGTGACCCGTTTTCTTTTACTTCAGTAGAATATTAATATAAATGTAGATTTTTAGCTGAAACCATGGTTCATAGTGAGTGATCCATAAAAGTGTAAACTAAACTAACTTACTAACTAACTAACTAACTAAATAAATAAATAAATAAATAAATAAATAAATAAATAAATAAGTAAATAAAATAAACATTCAGACAGAACACCCATCAAGGTCTTATGAAATGAAACTTCAGATACATCTTAAGAATCTGAGAAAATTAACTGCAAATGTAAAACTAACTGTGCAAAATATGCTGTTAAAAGGGTAAATTAACCTAAAGAATATTTTTCTTTCTTCATTTACTCACCCTCATGTCGCTGCAGAGAAATGGAATCATCTTTTAAACACAAAAGATATTTTTAATGAAATCAGAGCGATTAAAAGGCTATTCACCCAAACCTCTCTACTCTTCAGAACGTTCATAAAGAGACGAGAAAAAAATTAATCCATACGAATCGAGCTGTTTAATTCAAGACATCTGAAGAGACGCGATCATCACTTTATATCACTTCATTTGGCATTTATTCTCAAATAAACATTGATTCCCGTAAAACCCATGTGAATAGCTGACAGAAATCTCTCGGATATCTTGTAAATATCTTCATTTGGGTTTTTCGTTTGAGTGTGAAATGACGTGCAGGTGAGCAAATGATGAAGTTTTACTTTGTGAACTGTCCCTCTAATATTGACAATATTTATTCGCATGTAAAAAGTTTTCATTTCTTCCATCCCAACAGAAAAGATTGTCATTGTCATCCATCCATCCATCCATCCATCCATCCATCAATCCATCCATCCATCCATCCATCCATCCATCAATTAATTTTTTAGTTCCTTCATTATTTATTTTAATATTTATTTATTTTATTGTTTACCTATGTATGTAATTTTATTTTATATTTTATTATTGTTGTTTATTGTTTATTTTGTAATAATTGTTTATTTATTTATTTATTTATTGTTTGTTTATTTTATCGCTTGTTCATTTATTCAATTAAGTAATTAATTTATTCATTTATAATGTATTTATTTATGTATTATTTATTCATTCATTATATATGTATTTTTTTATTTTCAGTTTATTTATTTATTTATTTATTTTGTTTATTTATTTATTTATTTATTTATTTTATTGTTTATTTATTTATTTATTTGTTTGTTTGTTTGTTTGGTTGGTTGGTTGGTTGGTTGGTTGGTTGGTTGGTTGGTTGGTTGGTTGGTTGGTTGGTTGGTTGGTTGGTTGGTTGGTTTATGATTTATTTAGAAAATGATAAAAGATCAGAAAACAAATGTTTTCTTTTTATTTAAAAAAACAATCTGGATTATTCAAATAACTAGTCAAATATTATGTACTGCTATCATGGCAAAGATCAAATAAATTAGTTATTAGAAATTATATTTCTTTGAAATATTGAAAAACGTCTGCACATTAAACAGCTAGAAAAATATTTTTTAAATAAATCAGATATTTGTTAAAATTATCATGTTTAGAAACGTTAAAAAATATAAACAGAAATTGCTGTACGTGTGAAAAATATATAACTTTATATGTGAAAATTATTTGTTATTTGTGCTGAGCAAAGATTAATTGCATTCAAAATAAAATTGTGTTTAGTGACATTATGTGTGCGTATGATTTATATTTACTATGTATATGTGATACACACACTATTCAAAGATACTTTGTTACATAGATGTTTACATTTATATAAAATGTGTATTATATACATATATGTTTAAATATATTGCCCCCCCCCCCCCCCACCCACCCCAAACATGTGTGCATGTTTGTATTTATAATACATTTACACAGTACATGTTACTGCATGGAATAGTTCCTACAACAAGGAATAGTTGACCCAAAAATGAAAATTTTCTCATTATTTGGATCTTTTGTTAGACACAAAATAAGATATTTAAATGCTGGCACTTATTGACTTTCAAAGTAATTTTTTTTCCCACTATAAAAGTCGATGGTTCCCAGCATTCTTCAAAATACCTTCTTTTGTGTTCAACAAAAGAAAAAAACGACAAGGGAGTCTATCTCTATCCTAATTTAGAGCCTATTTTATGTCTATTTGAGTAAAACTATCCCTTTAATATGGTGTCCAAAAACTGTATCTGTTTGTGAATGTAGAAGATCATAATTTTGATGCAAGTCTATATAAATGAAATTACTGTGTTTCAAAATATAGAATTGATTCTGTATTGCTTGAAATTAGTCGTCAAAAATTCCATTCTCGCTTCCTTACACAAACCTGAACATTTGTAACAAATTTAATTCACTTTGCATGCCTTTCAATAGGATGAGAACTCAAGCATGAATTTATACGGTAAAACTGACGGCATTGTTACTGCGTTTGCAAGTGCAAAGGAAGAGCTGAAATTCAGATATGCTAATGAGCGTTTGGTTTCCAACTCTCACCAAAAGCAGCCGACCAATCACAGCAGACTAGGCCAATCATCTGACCAATTAGAGCAGAGTAGCTTTTGGGAAAGGATGAGCTTAAAGCTACTGGATCCTTTGGTTTAGATTTAAGAATTTAGCAGATGCTTCTATCATCATGTAATTATAAAAAGAGGAGAAAGGGGGGAGTTGTGGAGGGAGATTGGCATCTCAATACATCCAAGAGGAACACAAAGGGTGAGGGTTTTGTAAAGCCATTTTCTGCCTCTTTGTGAAGGACTAAGATCCATGAATAGGATAGATTGTTGAACCGAGAAGAGCTGATGCTGCAGTTTATTTCTGACCTTGATCAGAGGCGCCATGCACACTTCATTTTTTTTACTGTAATAATATTCAAAAGCGTTTAGTGTTTTCAGGAATATAAAGTAGATCTGTACATTCTCATTCAGTCTCTGTGGCTATAAACAAATGCATTTAAAGCTCCCATGTTTAAAATATTAAACCCCCTTTAACTTTTTTTATTCTAAATATTTTTACATTTTTATATTTTTAAATTTTATTATACATATTTCCTGAATGATGTTTCAAGGAAATTTTCACAGTATGTCTGATAATATTTTTTTCTTTTGGAGAAAGTCTTATTTGTTTTATTTCAGCTAGAATAAAAGCAGTTTTTAATTTTTTAAACCATTTTAAGGTCAAGATTTAATAGCTCCTTTAAGCTATATATTTTTTCGATAGTCTACAGAACAAACCATCATTATACAATAATTTGCCCAGTTACCCTAACCTACCTAGGTAACCTAATTAACCTAGTTAAGCCTTTAAATGTCACTTTACGCTGTATAAAAGTGTCTTGAAAAATGTCTAGTCAAATATTATTTACTGTCATCATGGCAAAAATAAAATAAATCAGTTATTAGAAATGAGTTATTAAAACTATTATGTTTAGAAATGTTTTGAAACAAATGTCTCTCCATTAAACAAAAATTGTGGGGGGGGGGGGGGGGGGGGGAGGGGTTTAATAAACAGCGGGGCTTATAATATAGGGGGTTTAATAATTCTGACTTCAACTGTATATGCTATAAAACTGCAGGTTAACTATGTTTATATGTAATAACTTATATTTGATTGTAATGCAATAAGCACCTTTTGTAATGCTTTGAAACAATAATTATTATAAAAAAAAGCACTGCTCTGCCCTCACTCCGGCATCTCACTTCCCGAAGTTAGACAGACAGATAAACTCTTTCCAACACGTGAGATTGTGGAAGAATGCTGCTTTATTCCATGCCACATTGAGTATGTTGAAACAGAGTGAAACTATGTAAAAATATGTAAGTGCAATGAGCTATGGTTATCTATGTACATAACGTTCATATCTGGGATAAAATATGAATACAAACAGATAATAAACTTACAGACAATGCTTTTACAGATGATCACAAGATGAGTGGATTGTAAGTGTCTTTTTGTAAGGTGTTCTATTTAAATGAGGCAATTAACTGATTCTAACTTTCAAAAAGTTTCTATACCAACAACAATTTAAAAGAAGCTAATTGACTTGGTATTAACTTATGGATTCTAAAAACTAATATTTAGTAGATGATCCAGCACAAGCACTATACATGAATGAACATTAAATTAAATTAAAATAATGTTTTTAGATGTTAGTGAGAGTATTGTTATTCTTAAGAATATCTAAAAGATAGTGTGCTCCAAAACAGTGACAATATTTGCGTTTAAGTGCAGTGTAAATTATATGTATTAAGCAGAAATATACTAAATAAGACAAAACAAAAGAAACACTAGCATACTCCAAACACAAACAATGAACGGCCAACAGAATGCAAAAATTCATTAATTTATTCTCCTTCGGTTTAGTCCCTTATTTAACAGTGGTCACCACAGCGGAATGAATCGCCAAATATTCTGGCATATATTTTACACAGGGGAAACCCTTCCATCTGAAACCCAGTACTGTTAACATCCATACACACTCATTCACACGCATTCTCATACACTACAGCCAATTTAGTTTATTCAATTCACCACAGGACTGTGGGGGAAACCGGAGCACACGGAGGAAACCCACACCGACATGGGGAGAACATGCAAACTCCACACAGAAAAGCCAACTGGCCCAGCCGAGACTCGAACCAGTGAACATTTTGCTGTGAGGCAAACGTGCTAACCACTGAGCCACCATGCTGCCCCAACTTGCAGAGCAAGGAGCTTAAATACACAAAGACAAATGAGGAACAGGTGACAATAGTCAAAAAATTATATATAAAATATCAAATTAAAAATATGATATAATATAGCATGATTGCCTCAAAGCAAGAAGGCCGCTGGTTCGAGCCTCAGGTGGGTCAGTTGCTATTTCTGTGTGGAGTTGGCGTGTTCTCCCCGTGTTCGCGTGGGTTTCTTGCTGGTGCTCCGGTTATTTAGAGGTAGAGGTGA
>NC_141040.1:48787500-48905000 GCF_052040795.2 Danio rerio | reverse complement strand
CTACCCTCTGTATGTTTTCTCTAGTGAGTGTAGATGTAGTGAGCATGTGTGATGCCGATGTGTTTTTATTTATTTAATTTTTTTTCAGTTTTCTCAGTTATTCAGAGGTGGAGAGAGTTTAGTTAGTGTGTTTAATTTGTTATTTTCTTTGATTTGGCACTGCTTATTATTCTTCCCTCTATCAGGTTTGTTTCAATTTGCTTATTCTTTTCTCTTACATTTATTGTACACATTTGTAATATACAGTGTATCCGAAAAGAATTCGCAGTGCTTTACTTTTTCCACATTTTTTATGTTATAGCCTAATTAAAAAAATGGATTATATTAATTTATTTCCTCAAAACTCTACACACAATATCCCATAATGACATTGTGAAAAAAAGAGTTTTTGATATTGTAGCAAATTTACAAAAAAAAAAAAAAAAAAAAAACTGAACAATCACATGTACAGAAGTATTCACAGCCTTTGCTCAATACTTTGTTGATGCAGCTTTGGCAGCAATTACAGCCTCAAATCTTTTTGAATATGATGCCAACAACTTGGCACAACTGTCTTTGGGAGTTTTTGCCCATTCCTTTTTTTCAGTACCTTTCAAGTTCTATCAGGTTGGATGGGAAGTGGCGGTGTACAGCCATTTTCAGATCTCTCCAGAGGTGTTCAATAGGATTTAGTCTGGGCTCTGGCTGGGCCGCTGGAATTTTTTTTCTTATGGTTTGAGAGTCCTTCAGATGCCTTTTGGCAAATTCCAGTTGGGGAGCGGCGTCTGTCTGGCCATCTCTACCATACAGCCTGATTGGTGGATTGCTGCACAGATGGTTGTCCTTCTGTGAGGTTCTCCTCTCTCCACAGAACAACACTAGAGCTCAAAGTGAACATCGGGTTATTGATCACCTCCCAGACTAAGGCCCTTCTCCCTTGATCACTCAGCTTAGTTGGCCGGCCAGCTCTGGGAAGAGTCCTGGTGGTTAAACATCTTCCACTTACAGATGATGGAGGCCACTGTGTTTAATGGAACTTTTAGAGCAGCAGAAATTTTCTGTAACCATCCCCAGCCTTGTGCCTCGAGACAACCCTGTCTCGGAGGTCCACAGACAATTCCTTTGTCTTCATGCTTGGTTTGTGCTTTGACATGCACTGTCAACCCTGGGACCTTATATAGACAGATGCCTTTTTAAATCATGTCCAATCAACTGAACTGACCACAGGTGAACTCCAATTAAGCTGCTGAAACATTTCAAGAATGATCAGCGGAAACAGATTATACCTGAGCTCAATTCAGAGTTCATGGCAAAGGCTGTGAATACTGATGTACATGTGATTTCTCAGGGTTTTTATTTTTAATAGATTTCAAAAAATCCTTTTTTCACCTTATCAATATGGGGAATTGTGTGCAAAATTGAGGAAATAAATGAATTTAATCCACTTTGCAATAAGGCTGTAACATAAAAAAATTTGAAAAAGTGAAGCGCTATGAAAACTTACAAGATGCACTGTACTTTGGTGCTTGAATTTTTTTTTCTCTTGAATATTGTAAATAAAGCAAACCACTTCTTGTCAAAAAGCAATTCAGCTTAATTGTAGAACATTTCCTCTTAAAATTTAATTGACTAAAAGGTAATGAGATTTTTTGTTGAATAACAAAACTTCATTGTGGGGAAAAAAAAAAAGCATGACAAGGACTGCTTTTGGCATTGAAGTGAAATAAAATTCAGACATGGCATGAGGCCTAGAATACGCTGACTTTAATAAAGCATCTGCTCACAAATACCCAGAAGCTTCTAGTATGTTGTTGACCTTTTCTGAACATGCAGAAAATCCGAAGGAGACACAGCGTTACCCAAACATCTACTTCTTTGCCTTCGTCTCGCAGTTATTGCTTCGTCACCTCACCAGCAGTTCAGTTAAATTCAAGGACAAAGGGACAAAAGTTATCAACTGGAAAGCATAAGCTTAAGCAGTCTGAATTTAAGAATATCTTAAAGGACCAAAAAAAAAAAGACAATGAAGATCCTTGTATCAATTTTCTCCTCAGATTAAATTGTCAACAGAGCCCAGAATCAGTAAATACTATTAAGCCAGATAAAAGGAGAAGAAAAACACTACTAATGGCTTTTCTGACAGCATCAAAGATAAAACTAATCGCTTGGGGGATAAGGCTAATTTAAGGAAGCTTTTTTCCTTCAAATTAGCGTTTTGTTGTTGGACAAAACAGATGGAAAGTAGTTGAAATGCTTAAAAGCCTCTTGTAAGAGCTCAAAGCTTGAGGTTTTGTGCTCAATCACCTCGTGTTCACAAGAACCAAATCGAACAGAGGCAGACAGGAGCTCGTCCATCTCATCCCGAGGTGTTTATTGCACCTAACAGCCACCTTCTCATCTCTCAAGGATGTAATCATTCTTTGTGTTGCGATTCCCTTGAGTTGTTATACTGTACACTACTAGACGCAGACTGACGGGTAATGAGAGGGACATACGACATCTTGTGGCAGGATGAGGAAGCGCAGGGAAAAAATTAAAGAGTTTGATGCTTTATTATTAATAATAATAAAAATAATAATAATAATAATTCACCTCTAAAGTGTATGTATATATATATATATATATATATATATATATATATATATATAAAAATCACAATTTTCATGACTTTCCCAGTTATGAGAAAAGCTCATTTTTTAGATGTTTATAAAATACTAAAACAATATTTTGAAATATTAAACTAATTATCTATTTTTTACTTGAACATTTTGTATAATATTATTTATTCCTGTGATGCAAATATTAATTTTCAGCATCATTACTCAAGTCCTCAATGATCTTTCAGAAAACAAATTTAACAATCAAGTTGCTGATTGGCTGCTGAATCTTTTTAATATTAATGACGTTTTTGGTTTGTTTTTGTGAAAATGAATGTTTTCTTTTTTCTATACAGACAGCATTTACTTTTGTAACATTATCAGTAATTTTACAGTCAATTCTGAACACTTTATTGTCCAACTGTAAAGGGTGTACAATATAAAACGTATTACTTGATTACAGTACTTAAGTCTTACCATGGGGATTTGTACTTGACGAATGCAATTTAAACTGACTAATTTGACTTTTTTTTAACCTAATTACTTTTTCATTTATTTTATTTTGTTCCATTTTGGACGTAGTAAATAATAAAATGTCTCAAATGTGGACATTTAATCAGGTAACTTCTGTGAGATATTGCATTTCAATTATATGCTCAAGAAATATGGTTTTTAACTTGTGAAATTATAATGTTTCGCTTTTTTTTCCTTTTTAAACAAACCTGTTTGTGAATGACTTTTTTTTTTTTTTGCTATTTATTTCACTTTGCCCTAAGATGATTATTCAATGTGGTGAAAAAAGAATCTCATCTCTCTAGGAACATATTTATTATATGCGACTGGAAAGATATAATAAAAGAAATCATTTTTATTGTATTTTACAATGGTATTTTTTGGAGATTCTTGTGGAGAATTTATACTAAGTACAATTCTAAGTACAACTTTTAACAACCCAGATCCTTTGTTGAATATACATGTATGTATTTTTAAAACAGAATGCAAAACAAGGCTATTATTGTTTCGGGGTTATATTTATTTTATTTCTAAAGTAATTTATTTAATATTTTTTTATTGTTTAGTTTCACTTTCTAGTTTAGTTAACACGACACGGCTGAACTTTGTATAATGTTATGTACACATTTATACTATATTATATTTCTTTTAGATAGGCTGATAAACAAACAGTAAAACAAAGAACAATGATTTATTTTATATTTACATACTCTTTTAAAACAAATTCAGAATAATTAACTTTTTTTAATTCATGCCATCTTTACTTTTTTGGAAAATGAAATTAATTAAAATACAGATTTCATTGAATTTTCTTTGAACATTTTAACTATTAATAAGCAGCTAATTAGTAGTTTATTTAACTAAATGTCTTAATGGTTTGTTAATAACATGAATTGTACATCAAAATAAGATTCAAATTTCTTATTATTATTTGTTTTAAGTTTCAGATACTAAGAACTGAACCAAAAATCAAGTTCCAATATAATCCTATTTAACACTGTAAACCAAGCCAACGACCTCAACCTTTTGTTTCCTACTGTGAGCCGGCTATTTATAATATCATTAAACCATCAATTCCTAGTTGACTCAAAAATAAAAAATATATATCAATTTAACAGCTTTAAAATAAACCACAAGCTCTTCCAGCAGCAGAAGCTGTTAATTATCTTCACAAAGCACATTTGGTTTATAATAGCATGAAATGTACATTAAAAAGATTTATTTATTTTTATTTTTTTTGCAAGTTAGCGAACAATTCCAATAAGCAAACAATAAATTGGATTAAATATAATCCCATTTAATACTGTAAACTAAACAAACATTTTGTTTCCTACTGTGAGCCCGCTATTTATAATATCATTAGACCATCAACTCCCAGTTGACTCTAAAATAAAAAATAATAATTTTAACAACTTTAAAATAAACCACAAGCTCTTTCAGTAGCAAGAATGCACAAGTCAGAATGTCCATGAGGGCCACTATATTACAGAGAACTGTTAATTATCTTCCCAAAGTGCATGGGGTTTGTTAATGGCATGAATTTTACATTAAAATACTTTATTATTATTATTATTATTATTTGTTTTGCAAGTTAGCGAACAATTCCAATAAATTCTGATTTAATACTGTAAAACTAAGCAAACATTTTGTTTCCCTACTGTGAGCCAGCTATTTATAACATCATTAAACCATCAACTCTCAGTTGACTCCTAAATAAAAACGTAATTTTAACAACTTAAAAATAAACAAACTTCCAGTAGCAAGAATGCACAAGTCAGAATGTCCATAAGAGCCACTATATTACAGATAGCTGTTAATTATCCTCCCCAAAGTGCACGCGGAAGCATCCCGCGACTGCCATCCGATGACTTCTCTGCAAACTAATGAGTGCACGCTGGCAAAGCTGCAAGAACCGACTTGCTTATGGCGCCAGGGGTGGTAAAGCCGGCTCTCAGCAATTCACGCCATTACAGCTCAATCTGGCAACGTGGAGCACGATGGGTTTAAACAAGCCACTCCTCCGAAAAGAGCTCTTCTGAGGCTGAGCTAAAAGCCTTTCTGAAGCCGAGATGTGAGAGCAAATGTGATAAAACGTGTTCCCAGATGCTGCTGTAAGGCGCATCCAACACAAAGTAGCTGCCCATAGTACTTTTCTGACCCGTGTGGCCCTGGAGCCTTCCCAGCATCCCTCTCCATCTGCTGGACAGGCCACAGGAGAGGACTGACCTGGCTGGTGTTTTTGCAGTAAGCGGGACGGCGGTGAGGGAGTGCAACCAGAGGGCATTGCTCTGATGTTGGCCAAAAGTTACGCTCGCAACACCTGCGTCAGTTCTGGATTATTCACTTCTGTGCATATCAATGACACGGGGAATGCAGGACAACATTGATGGATGTGTGCGCGCTAAAACTCGGAAGAGATGGATTTTTCTTATTGCCTATTTTGACAAACTATAAAAAGAAATATAAGATTACAGTATGGGGTAAATGCACAGCAGGAGCCCTATCATGCACCCGCAAGACGTTTATCGCGCGATTTGTTGCTGTTTTCAGACCAGCGCAACTGTAATTTTCACGTATTGCACCATGTTGTTTAACCTTTGTTAACCTTGTGACCCCAACTTTGTGGACTCATGGGTTTGTGAACTTGTGGACCAATGGGCTCATCTGAAATCTACAAACACAAACTAATTAATAGAGACAAAATAAATAAGTTTAGTTTATTTTCTTTACATTATACAGAAAATAAAAACCTTTTTGAGAAGCCAACAAGCTCAAAATCTGAAACTCGACAGGCTGCTTAATAAACATACTTTAACTGTTTCTGCGTGATTAACAATATGTAATACATTTGCTATTGTATTTCTACATTCTTCATGTAGTGTGTTATGTGAAAATCAATCCAAAATCATATTTAACATTTTTACTCCATGTTTTAGTAATTCTTGTAAAGAACACTTGAGAAAGGAATATTTTGAATTTCATGGAACAACAACAGCGGTCCAGAGAGATGCCAAGCTGTTAAAGAATTTATAAAAGCCATTTAGTTGCACTAAACAAGCTGTCTGAAAGCAATAAATTATCTATTTTACTTGACATTGATGCACGAAAAGAACTGAAGAGTTTTGCATCTGCTCCGATATAAAACTATGTCTGGAACACTGATGTGATTTCGCATGGCATTCATAATTATCAGTAAGCTAATTAATTAAAGGTTTGAAAACCAACCTGATGATATCAGAGGAATGTTAAACATTTAAAATAGGGTGAGCAAAAAGACATTTGACAAGTGATTTTATAGAATAGCAAATATTTAATTTATTGCTATTTTGCAGAAAAATCTGCTCTAAATTTGTTTTAAACATATACAGTACGTATAAGTACTACTTGCATATGTCACATAAGTAATATTTAAAATATATACAACTCATGGAACTACCCGTCTATATTTTAGCTTTTAATTTGTACGTATTAAGTCAAATAATTTTCTATCCACAATATTCTCAGAGCATAAATGTGGGTGTATATATATATATATATATATATATATATATATATATATATATATATATATATATATATATATATATATACGCGGTCTCACGCAATCACATGATGCGATTTCGCAGGTCAGAGTTCACCAAGCTTGAACTTTCCAACGCAATGAACTGCGAAACTTGTCGTATGAGCTTGCACTTCCGGTCTGATGCATTCACTTGCGTATGAATGGAAGTCAATTGGGAGCAAAGTGCAATGTGACTGCAGCTTTACTCCGCTCATATGACAAGCAAAGAAATAAGCTTAACACAGTTTGAGGAATACTGCAGTATGATGTTCTTTTGAGGCTTTTTTAGGTGAATGCAGTTTATTAAATTGCAGCTATACAGTTTATTTATAAGGAAAGTGCATATTTTTAATATTTATAATTTTGGAGATTCAGCATGTCGGCGGCTAGCAGCCTGTCATTAAGCAGAGCAAAGACGATTGATGTCTGTCACTAGGAGACATAGACCACATAATAAGTGCTTAGGGGAGAAAAACTCTGATCAAATCGTTATATAAAAGGTAAGACCTTCAGTTGATCTCTCTCTTTTGTATGTTGTAGTGCTGTATTTATAGCATAGTAATCTGCAAGTGTTTGCTTTACTTTGGCTTTTCAGGGTTAGTTATTGTGATCTTCCGATTGCAACAGAGAAATACTATGAAATCTCTGTAGACTGGAAACACTTCATGGCTTTCAGCCTTATAATCTTAAAATGTGAGCAAAATCACCCGTTTTGTCATCACTTTAGACATTACGCTAGAGAATCATTCAAATACTAGCTCTAAAGTGATGTTTGTGAAGTAGCAACGATTTCTGCTGTTCTGATGTCAGCTGCAGATGTAAACGAATGGCAGAAGAAAGTAGTTCCTCATTCAGATGGTCATGAGAGTCTCATGAGTCATGAGACTTTCCGTGTTTGATTTTCTTTTTTATATACACGATTATGCCGTGTTATACTGTTGTATAAATGCAGTATCACACTCGTAGCAGTGCAATATGGCTGTATGTTGTCACTGGTGGGACACTAAGGCACTCAGCCTGTGGCCTTGAGCCAAAGTATGCCTCCCACCAGTGCCGATATACAGCCATATCACACTGCTACGAGTTTGATATTGCTCATATATAAACATTGAAATCTAGATGAAATTTACAATTAAAACATTTACATTGTCAAAGGTATATAATTTATCATTATATGAAAGTTTTTTATATATAAATATTAATTATAAAATTATTATTATTATTAACTACTATTATTATTAAGTTATTATGACCATTATAATAACATAATAATAATAATAATATAAAATATATATATTAAAATTATTCTTACACATGTAAAATAATCTTATCTTGTGATTCTCATCTAATAAGTTCCATGAATAAATAAATAATTTCAATCAGCTGGTATTAGACATGATATATTAAGTGATCTAATCAAACTCTAGTTCAACCAGTCACTTATAACAACCACTTTAAAAGTTGTGGAGTTTTCCAGCGACTCCAGACGTCTATCAGGGGCACAGTGACCCCTTACTTGCCCTCTGAATAAGGTGAAATGGTCAAGCACCCGTCACACAATCGCACTGTCCCTTGCGAAACCTCACAGCCAGACCTGTTAACAGAAGTGTCAGACCACGCAAGGCTCGTTTCAGCACAGCGAGTCAAAGTACAGCTTGTTCGATCACCTGGAAATAGTCTAGCCTTTAAGAGCTGCCACACGGCGAGCACAGAGCCTGACAGCGGCTGTTGTTTGCTGTTGTGTTCTGCATGTACTCACTGCTGCAGTGCTTGTCCACTCCATCACCCTGAGAGCTGCTTAATCCCGCCTCCTCTCCCATCGGCTTCCTGGTTGCCACAGTGCTTGGAGTGACGGGCGGCTGGGGTGCTGTCTGAGGGGCTGTGAAAACGAGAGAGAACAAAAGTTTGTAAAGAAAACTTTTTGTTTTCAACTTAAAAAAAAAAAAAAAACTTCTATACAGGTGTTGCTGCATGCTTGCTTAGAAAGATACTACAAGAAATGTAATACAGTAGCCATTGTTAATCGAGAGAGTAACGTTCAAGGAAATAGCACGCAAAAGATGAAATCTACGAAGTAGTCAGCTTTATTTTTTATAATTATTACAGATGTTTTAAGGCTGTAAAACCCCTCACTACACACCTTATACACTGTTCTCAAACATGCATTAACATTAGCACACTTTTCTCTCATTTAAACAGCTGCTTAACTTTAATGTTTATTTAGCATGTCCGAAAGTTCATCTTTTTTTGCAATGGTTAGCATCTTCCTCGGCCTGTTGGGTGCTTTTGGGTCCCTTTGACGGTGCAGAATGTTTTGTCGACAATATGGAGTGTGTTGGGGAGAAACTTGCAAACATACAGTACAGCACTTCAGAGTCACGCTGCTAGCGATGGAAGATTTGTCAACTTGGCAAGCTGAACGCATTCTGTACTGTATTTACCGTATTCTTAGCCAACGAACGGACGCAGCCATTTAAATATTTTTGGATCAAGACTTCCGGTCTCATTCTCTTCCATTCATTTTTAAACATTAAAAACTGCTCGTTTTGCTGTTTGATGTTGCAAACTGATATTTTCCTATTATAATATTCTACTTGGTCGGTATAGTCATGCAAACATTTGTTTGTAGAGCAAGTAGTTTGACCGTTTTCTGACGTTTATTAATCGTAGTCATTTCTCCTACAGGCGACTGAATCGGAAGCTCTAAAACAATTGCAATAATACAAAAGATTGGTCTGAGACAGAGGGCAGGAAAGAAGGGTTTTTATTTATGGGAGACAACTAGACATTGTTTGAAAGCCGAAATGTTTTCTAAATTGTAACCAAATTCGAAGACTATTAAGTACTATAGGGTTAGAGGAGTAGTTTGATGTCTTTAATGGTAATGAAAAGCATAGTAACCCATGCAAAGATACTTGGGTGCAAGAATCGCATTCCATTTCAACCCATGCTGGAACCCAGTGGCAGAGTCCGTAGTGTGACTGGCTCCAATATAAAATACTGTGGATGTTAGCTTAAAGTAACATTTAAAGACTTAAATAGGTTAATTAGGTTAACTAGGCAGGTTAAGGTAATAAGGCAAGTTATTGTATAACGATGGTTTGTTCTGTAGACTATCAAAAAAATTAGCTTAAAGGGGCTAATATTTTTGTCCTTAAATTTTTTTTTTTTTTAAAAATCAAAACTGCTTTTATTCTAGCTAAAAATTAAACAAATAAGACTTTCTGCAGAAAAAAAATATATATTATCAGACATACTTATCAGACTCAGTTAAACATAATTTGGGAAATATTTAAAAAAAAAAAAAAAAAAGATTCAAAGGGGGCTAATAATTCTGACTTCAACTGTATATAGTCATTATTTTTTAAACACATCTATAGTTATGCACTGGTAGAGAGTTAGACCTCTTTCTTGACTTCACACTGAAGCAGCAACGTATGCGGCATGACATTACTTTGTTGCAGAGACGCTATTGGTTAAACATAAAACATGAAGAACATGTAGAACATGAAAGCAGCTTGAAGCGGAAAGCGCGAGCATGTCTGTGGTCTGGAGGTTTTCTAACTTGATGACGACAACATCGCCAGAGCAAATTGTGAAAAATGTAAACTTGGGATTGCCTGTCGGGTATTTAAAGTTGAGGTGCTATTTGTTTTAATATTAGATTTTTTTTATATTTACTGTTGCACTAAAGTCCAAAAGTGAAGAATTTATGTTTTTACTTGATTATTCAAGCTACCTCACAGAAGTGCTCTTTTTGTTAACAGAGTTGTTGAATGTCAAAATAAAGTAAATTAAATAAAAAGTGAGGAACGTTCTAGATCAGTGTCTTCGCTCTTATTCTTTTTTTTTATATATTATAGAAATATCAGATCAGGTTTTAGTAGATACACAAAATCAATGTCCTGATTGGGACATCCCTAGTTTTTTTGCGTATATATATTTCTGTGTTTTTCCCTTAAGTTTGACTTTACGATGTATAATTTGTGTCTGTTGCATGTTTTTTTCCCATGGTTTTTATTGGTATTAACGATATGACAGACAATAGAAATATATACAAAATATTTACTTATCTTTTGTGCTTTTAAAAAATGTGTATATGCATATTATAGTCAAACTTGGGGAAAAACACTTGACAAACAAATAATTTAGAACTTCTTTAAAATTAAAAACAGTAGTGTCATTTATTATGCAAATAACAAACTGGCTGGCACATGAAACTTTATTCAAACCAAAATTTGGTCATCAGATATAAATAAATAAATAAATAAACTATAAATTTGTTCTGCCTCTCCTGATAACAACGAGAGGTAAATGTACAATAAGCTACTTTGATCTTTACACTATTATGGGTTATTTTGTTACGACAGATTACGACAAAGACTTCCGAAGGCTCCAACAATCAAAAATAAGAAGGATGATGTTTGTTTGCGGCAGAGTGGCCTTTCAGTCCAAATTCTCTTAAACGTCCAGACACCACATGCAACTGAACAGGCTATAGTGATTCCAGCAGCAGTGCTTAACCATTACTCATTAATATTCTCAGTGCATGTGTAATTACTATGCAAGTCAATATTCTGTTCATATTTTATGATCATCACATTCCAAAGCACATCAATCTCACTGAATACTAATAATGTCTTATGTAATCATTAATAAGTGACGTATATAATTTTATAAGGAGGGCTGGAATTGGGGAAGAAATTATTTTTATTAAGATGTGTAATTAAGCAAGAATAAAATGTTATTTTTCCAGGTAAATTAACCCCAAATATAAGATCTTACTTAGTATGAAAAGTCAAAATTCCGATTTCCCCCACAGTCCAAAGACAAGTGCTTTAAGTCAATTAAATAAACTAAATTGTGCATAATGTAAGAGTGTGTGTATAAATGAGTGTCTTTGGTGTTTCCCAATACTGGGTTGCAGCTGGAAGGACATTCGCTGCGTAAAACATATGCTGGAATAGTTGGCGGTTCATTCCGCTGAGGCGTTCTCTAAAAAATAAAGACTAAGCTAAAGGAAAATTAATGGATAATACTTTACATGAGAAGGATGGACTAATTGGAAACTGCAAATGTGGTGTAATAATTTTTCCAGGGAAGATATTTATATTAAAAAGTGCAGAGCGAATCAGATTTATTCTTCTCTTTGCTGGTATGCTGGTTAACAGAGGGAAATAAGCTCTTAATTATTTTCTAATCATTATGTAATTTCGTTTGGTTTCAGCGCAAAAAAACACTGACAATAAAAAGATGTCTTCATAGTTTCACACTATATCCTCTCAGACAGCATAAGTGGATTTTGTACATGAAAATACATGGCTGCCTCCTGAGGAGATTTTAGAAAAATGCTCGCTCACTGGGGGATCATCATCTTGTTCTAAGGAATCGCATTTTAGCCTGCCAGATGCTAACATGAAGGAAAAAAAAATCATATAGTTACATTTATAAAGAGATTCGAGTCAGGATTTTACAGACCAGAAAATCATAAAGACTTGTAGTATTGGGCTTTATCACACTGTTGGGACCTTTTTAAAGACCCCATTAAATCAGCTTTTGTGGCTTTTAGAATAAGTCTGTTAGCGTTAAGGGTAATCTATTTGCTAGTGATCATAAAACATGAAAAAATACACTTTGGCAATTATTTTCTCTGTAAAAACTTAATATTGGTCACCCATTTCATTCAAAAATTAAAATGATGCTATCATTTACTCACCTTTTATTTGTTACATTTGTTTATTTGGTACTTTTTAGTTCTTTTAAGCACATAAGTAAATACTTTAAATAATGCTGAAAACCTGTAACCATTGACTTCCACTGACTCCGTTTTTTCCTATTATGGAAGTCAATGGTTTTCAGTTTTCTTCAACATATCTTCTTTTGTTTTCAGCAGAAGAAAGAAACTCATCAAGGTTCGGAACTACTTGAGTATAGTGACAGAGAGCAAATTTTATTTTTTGGTTAAACTTTCTCTATTGAACATAAAAATAAGACACACTAGCTGACCAAAGTCTTGTCACCTATCCAAGTTTTAGGAACAACAAATAATAACTTGACTTGGCCTCTAGATTACGCTTAATTTACCAAAACAAAATATGATCATGCCTTGATTTTTAATTTTTTACTTAGGACAGTAAGGTCCGACTTTGTCTAGAAAAAATTCTGTCACCTAACAGAAATAATGTACAGTATAGAATATAAAGTCATGGTGCAGTGGAAAAAGAATTAATATTGTGTATGACTCCCATGAGCTTGGAGGACTGCATCCATACATTTCTGCAATGACTCAAATAATTGATTAATAAAGTCATCTGGAATATCAAAGAAAGCGTTCTTGCAGGACTCCCAGAGTTTATCAGGAATCTTTAGATTCATCTTCGATGCATCTTGTCCCAGACATGCTGAATAATGTTCATGTATGGTGACTGGGCTGGCCAATGCTGGAGCACGTTGTCCTTCTTTGCTTTTAGGAACTTTGATGTGGAGGCTGAAGTATGAGAAGGAGCGCTATCCTGCTGAAGAATTGCCCTCTCCTGTGGTTTGTAATGTAATGGGCAGCACAAATGTCTTGATACCTCAGGCTGTTGATGTTGCCATCCACTTTGCAGATCTCTCACATGCCTCCATACTGAATGTAACCCCAAACCATGATTGTTCCTTCACCAAACTTCACTGATTTCTCTAAGAATCTTGGATCCATGCGGGTTCCAATAGGTCTTCTGCAGTATTTATGATGACTGGCATATATATATAAATAAATATTGCACCAGTGTGTTAATAAATTTGAGGGTAAAAATATGCAAAGTATATTTACATTTCACTTCAATAGCCTCTAAAGACCCTGATTTTAAGCAAAATTTAAAAAACAACTAGAATGATGTTACAGACAAAAACATCATGATAAAAAAATTAAGGTCTTAAAAACAGTTTTGCCACTTTACATTAAGGGAAAAAAATCCCATTGGCTGGTAGTCTGATTACATAATTGGCAAGTGTGGCTCTTCTTTTAATTTCTAATTCACTACCAAAATATTTATTTTCAACATATTCTTCACCTCTAAATGAAGAGCGAAAAAGAACTTTGCTAAACATATTAGAGCCATAAGTCAGACTGGCAATATTTTGTAGTCGTGTCTTGTGTTCATAGATTTGGTGTGAACTTGGGAGTCATTTTTTTTAAAAGTCCCAATTTCCTTTTTTTTTAACAGGAAATACATCAACATTGAATGGGAAACAAGTCGAGCCATTTGATGGTGGTCTTTAATTCTGATGCAGCCCAGTCTCAAACTAACACATTACAATACCGATACCCATAACTTCTCCACTGCACCATATAAAATATTCAGCAGCACTTCTCTAGAACAGGTCGTTTTTTTTTTTTTTTTTTTACCCCAACCATATTCGTTCAACACTGAACCAGAGCAAAATGAAAAGGAACCAAGGGGTGGCCCAGAAGGAGGCCGTGCGAGATTTTCATTACAGCAGACACAAAAAGAAACGAATTACAGGAATCTGCGGTAAATCATTCGGAAAAGAAAGCCCCCTGGTGATTAAAGGGTGCCAGGGGATGTCATTGCCACCAAGACTCTCGCAAAAGCATTTAATGTGAAGTGCGGTATGTTTTTTCTGAATAAAAGTCGCTTTCTTTCTTTAAACCATTACATTTCTTTTGAAGGATTAAACCCAGAGACAAATGTTAGTGCTGATGGGTGTTAAATAAGGGGCAAGCAAGCATGCTGAAATCTAGGCCTGAGGTCCAATTTGCATACATTTCTAAAAGAAACTGCATAGACCTCTTAAGGATATGTACATTAATTATTCATGCACATTTGATGAGTTGTTAGTTTATTTGCATGCATATAAATATGTATAATACCAATATATGTACACACACATTAATGTGTTCATTAATATACTATGTTTCTTTTTAGTAATATTAAGCTCACTTGGAAACAAAACTACTATTAAAATGGGGTTTTAATAAAACAAATAATATCAAAATTTGAAATATTAGGGTTTTTGCATGACTATAACTTAATGTAAAATAAATAAATTGTCAAAAATAACAGGCATTGCAATTGACAAGTTATTAGACATTAAATTTTCTCAGCATTAGTGTTAAGACATAACTTTTAAGAATTGCTTATGAATATAATAGTATGTGAAGTATATGCATTTTATGTACACATGTAAATTGTGTATGTTTGTATGCATGTACCGCTGGGTGTGAGTGTGTGTAAAGTAATATATACTTGTGTGTACATGTTTGCATTTATCTGAGTATATATTTGTTGCTTATACATTTTACCTGATAATGAAGGTTTTTTGTTATATTTGTTTGTGAAGCGCTTTGAGCTGCATGTGTGTAGGAAAAGTGCTATACAAATAAAAACATATATTATTATTATTATTATTATTAATATTATTATTAAATAGTTTGATTCAACTATTCTTTTTAGCCATTTGTTGTGCAGGTGAGTGGGCTTGACAAACCACCTGCAGGATACTCTCTTTCCTCTCTATGCACCATGCTATTTATTATAGCACTTATTTGTTTTTTACATTTGTTTGTATAGCTAGGTTATTTTTATTTTTTATTTTTTTTTACATATTTTTATATTTTAAACACATTAATTTTCTTCATGTCTAAAGTTTTATATATTTTATATGTGGTCTATATAATAATCTCTGTGTTTTGACTTCTTATTTAACTTCATAATTTAGATTCTTAGAAACTCTTATTTTCTACATTGTTTATATAGCTCAGACTTGGTTTGATATTTCATATTTTTTATATTTTGTTCTACTTTCTACAGCTACTGAATATACAGTTTTATATATTCAATATTTGGTCTTATTTTCTATAGCTATAGCTTCTATTGTTAATTATCTGTGTTTTTACTTATTAGACTTCATAATTTAAATTCTTGTAAAGGTTTTCTTTACCTATTTGTTTAATTATGAATTTTTTATATATTTTTTTGTTCTACAGCTTTATTACTCATATCTAAGATGTTAAATATTTTATTTTTGGTCTTACTTTCTTTAGCTATAACTTCTATTTCTATATTTAATATAGTCTGTGTTTTTACTTATTATACTTCATAAGTTAGTCTTAGAAACACTTGTATGTGTTTTACTTTTGTTTGTAAAGCTACAATTTCTTAACATTTTTATATTTTGTTCCAATTCCCATAGCTATAACTTTTAAGTATAAATCTAAAATTGTCTGATTTAGATTCTCAGATTGTATAGCTAAGATTTATTTATATATTGTTCTATAGCTATGTTCTTCATGTCTAAAGTCTTAAATATTTTATATATTTGCTCTTCTAAAATATCTAAAATGTCTGTGTCTTTACTTCTTATTATACTTCAGAATATTTCATATTCTTAGAAACACTTTTTAGTTTTTTATGTTTGCTTGTATATAGCTACGATTGTTTTATATTTTTGTATTTTCTACAGCTACATTCATCAAATCAAAAGTTTTAAACATTTTATATTTTGCTTATATTTTATAGCTATAACATTTATTTCTACATCAATAAATTGTCTGTTTTTACTTTTAATGCTTCACAACTTAGATTCTTAGACTGTATAGCTATAATTATGTTTCTATATCTATAATTAAAGTGCAATTATATTAAGGCTTAACTAGGTTAATAAGGCAGGTTAGGGTAATTAGGTAAGTCATTGTATAACAGTAGATTGTTCTGTAAACAATCAAAAAAATATTACTTAAAGGAGTTAATAAAATTGTCCTTTAAATATTTTTAATAAAATTAAAAACTGCTTTCATTCAAGCCGAAATGAAACAAAGACTTTCTTCAGAAGAAAAAATATTTTAGGAAATACTATGAAAAAATCCTTGCTCCATTAAACTTAATTTGGGAAATATTTGAAAAAGAGTAATAATAACTTTGTGTTTGTATAGCTAAGATTTTAAAAATATTTTACATTCTATAGCTTTTCTATTTCTTAGTTGTCTATTAGACTTTCACTGAGAGCTCAAATTTAGCCTTGTTTTAGCCAAGACATGTTTAGACGTCTTTTAGACATCTATTAGACATCTTTTAAAAACAAAAAACGCTTGTTGGGTATATTTCTTTATATCTAAAGTATTAAATTTTTTCTAGAGCTAAATCTATTTCTATATCTAAAAACGTCTGTGTTTTTACTTCTTATTATACTTCACAATTTTGACTCTTATTGATATCGATTTTGTTTTTTTTTAAGGTCACGGACGGTTGAATAAGCATTTCCCTGCATATCTGAACTGAGGATTCATTCTAGCTCAAAGAAACCCTGGCCTAAGGACAGCCTGAAGTGTCTTGTCACCTCTCTTCCTGCGGGACTCCTTGATCTCCTCGCACATGCGGTCAAACTCGGGGTCCAGTTCAGAGGCGATCATGGCGTGCGCAGTGTCCTTCAAACTGCAGGCCCTGTGGCGGATGATTTTATCTGGAAACGAGCACAACAGAAGACAGTAAGGCCACAGACAATGAAATATTTATCTGGGTGAGAAAAAAAAAAAAGTCACATTCCTGATGACTGACAGAAAGGTTTCTGGGTATTAGAGAAGCACAATTAATCAAGATTACCACTACAGCTACTGCTAATTGTGAAAAACGACAATGGGAAAGTGACTAGACTCATATATACTCATATATTTTAATAGATTGTCTTGATTGTTTTGTATGCAAACAAGTAACTGATAGGTGTGAACTGACACTTTTATGATAAAAAAAGAAGCGAATAATTAATTGTATTTTAAGATTTGTGATCATCCAGAACGTAAATCCAAAAGTTAGGGTATGTCATGGTATGGGATTGTGTCAGTGCCCTTGGCAAAGGTACTTTGCACTTCTGTGATGGCACCATTAATGCTGAAAAGTACATAGAGAGTTTGGAGCGCAATCTGCTGGCTTCTGTTCCAGGGATGCCCATGCATATTTCAACAAGACAATGCTAAACCACATTCTGCACACATTACAAAGTCCTGGCTGCCAAGAAAGAGGATACAGGTACTTGACTGGTCTGTCTGTAGTCCCAACCTGTCTCCAATAAAGAATGTCTGGCGCATCTTGAAGCGCTAAATGGCACATTGAAGATCTTGTACTGTTTTAGATTGTGTGGCTTGTTTCATAAGCAAACAAGTACCTACAAACTTGTAAGTGTGAACTAAATGACCACTTTATGATAAAAATATTGAATAATTGATTGTATTATTAGGTTTGTGATCATCCAGACTGTCACCAGACACAAGCTCAAAAGCCAGGGTCTGTCATGGTATGGGGTTGTGTCAGTGCCCTTGTCAAGGGTTATTTGCACTTCTGTGATAGCACCATTAATGCTAAAAAGTACATAGAGATTTTGGGGAAAAACAACATGTTGCCTTCTTCTCCAGGGACGGCCATGCAACATAAACAATCCGATTTCAATATCATTAAGACAATACTCTGATTAAGAATGTACCTTGTAAACAGCGATTTCTGATGACCTTAATCTGACTAAAGTCATAATTGAACTAAACAGAAATCAGATTAAGACATGTGGAGTATGCCCAATTTAGATGCATTTTTGAAGTGCAGTACAGACATGTAAACACAGCAATCAAACTATAACTGTTGTGTAGGATTTTTGCTGCATTTTGAGACAGGATAGTTTATACACACAAGGCTGTTTGACATCATTCTCTGCACAGACCACAGACACCTGTATCAAGAAACGCTGAGTTTTTTTCCCCATTACATTGAAACAATCCTGTCTACTTTCCTGAGCGCCTCACACGCTGGCCCCGGGCCCTCGGGCAGACCTTATTGTTGAGCCCTGATTCATAAAGCCACTCATGTAAACGCCTTAATCTTATTATTGTCTTATTCAGATTAAGGCAAATCATTTGATTACTGATGTCCATGTAAAAGTAGTCAATGGCTGCTTTTTTTCAAGTATTCTTCAAAATGTCTTGTTTTGCGTTCAACAGAAGACAGAAAATCATTGTTTAGAGCTATTTGATTGTGGATGAAAAGGAAATTAAATGCTTTATGTTTAAAAATATCAATTTATCTAAAAACTTAAAAAGAAAGTATACAAACAAATAGAAAATTATATGGAATATTATTATTAAAGAAGCAAAAAACTCTATCGATTAAGGTTTTACAACACTATAAATTAGTTAGTCTACAATAAATTATCTACACAATTGTGGCCATCCAAAAAAGTCATTACTTATTCATGCTAATACTGAAGCTGCATTATAAATGACTCATTCTCTGTACAAAAAATAAGAAAATATTTTAGAATAAGACCAGATTGTTTACATTAACCCGCCCAATATCAGTTTAGCCAATTACATTTCAGCACCTCGGGTTGCCTTGGTGGAAAATTGCGTATTTCATTAATTCAATTTAAAAAGTATACCAATAAATAGAAAATTACATTGAAAAACTCAATCGATTAATGTTTTACAACATTTAATACAAGCGTAAAAACATGTGAACATTCTTGTTTATCTGAAAATCAATGCTGAAGTCAGACATTCTGCTTTGAAAACATGCATTACGTGCTGGAACGTTTCTTTGTTTTGGTCTCTTTAACCCACCCAATACCAGTTTAGCCAATTACATTTCAGCACCCTGAGTTGCCTTGGTAGAAAATTGTGTATTTCATTCAATCAATTTAAAAAGTATACCAATAAATAGAAAATTATTATTAGAGAAAGAAAAAACTCAATCAATTAATGTTTTACAACGCTTAATGCAGGCGTAAAAACAAAATCATTCAATGTGTTGTAAGTGTTGCCAATGAATTAGTCTACACAATTGTGGCCATCCAAAAAAGTGATTACTTGTTCATTCTAATACTGAAGCTGCGTTTTAAAGATGTTCTCTGTACAGAAAAAAAAAACATTTTAGAATAAAACCAGACTGTTTCCATTCCAACTCAACCAACCATTCTAAACTAAAAGCGTCCATTCCATCAAAAAAAAACATAACAATAAATGTGTCAATGCCTTTTAATTATGACATGCTACAAAGCAACTTTAATTGCTTTTTTTTTACCCAGACGGAAACCGTTTTAATTATTTTTAAATTACAAACTTCACAACAAAACAATTTCAATGCTCTGCGCTTTTCTCTAGGCGAGAAATAAATGAAGATTCTGGAATTCACAAGAAGGAGAGGAGAAGCCTCACAGGCGCGGCCAATCAAAATAAATAAAATTTGGTGCTGTAATCAAACAACGACTCACGGTAATCGACTGAGATTCGGCCGAGAACTTTAAGCATCAGCTTTTTGATTTGAAAATCCAAAAAAAATATAAATAGTTCTGATGTTGGCGCTCCACGGGCAGTCAATCAAAGCATCTCTGTTTACAAAAACAGTGTGGTGTGAGAACGGGGATTACTGTGTTTTCTCAAAGTTCTCAGAGCTACCATTTGCATTCTATCCTCTTTCCTCTCTCTCTTTCTCTCTCGTTAAATCAAGCAGCTCTTAAACATATAGTGAGGGAAAGAGTGTGCGTGTGTGTAAAGACAGCACGTTACTGGGTAGTCCTCATTACTCCAGGACAGACTGGAGGTCAGGATCTGGCAAAGTTCGCTGCTTAATTGGAAGATGGGCCTAATTAAGCCATCTAGAGCGAGTGAGAGGACACTCTTTACTCCAGTCAAGGATATAATGGAAGGCTGAAAGGAAGATTGTGTAAACACACTTATTTTGACTTTCAAAGCCCTGCCCAAAGATCCCAGGCTGCCGGTGCCAAAACTGACAAATGAACCCAGGAGAAATTAAATCAGCAGTGCTCAATCTGGCTCTCTGAGGAGCACCTTTCCACTAAATTTGGGCTATGTTTTGAATGAGTGACAACTTACGACTTATTGAGTCCTCTATCGGTAATCATACATATTTTCAAAATGTAAAAGTCATTTTTTATTTAAAGGTGCTGTATGTACGTTTTTTTACTTTTCTAAAGCATAAAATTAGCATAATGTGTTTTGTAGACATTTAAGAAACATGCTAAGTAAAAATTCTTTATCTGAAAGTCAGATATTCTACTTTGAAAATGTGCGTTACGTGTCAAAATGTCTCTTTGTTTTGGTTCCTTTAACCCGCCCAATGCCACTTAAGCCAATTACATTTCAGCACCCTGTGTTGCCTTGGTGGAAAATTGCTTATTTAGTTCATTCGAACATAAAGGCGCTCAGAGTATGTGTCTGTGATCGAACTGCAACCTCCATTGGACAGTAGCAGACTCCGAAATGAGACGCAGATACAGAGTTCCCCATGAGGTGGTTATTAATTAGCTAATAACATAAATATTAGGAACGTAAACAGTAGGTGAGCAGGTTACATTGCAACCCTGTGTCATAAGCAGTTTGGCTGTTTGCACCAGACAAAACATGACATTTAAATACAGATAATTTTTGTTCTGCAAGCAGTAGTTCAGTGAACAAGATGCCTTGTTGATGCCAGAGATCCCAAGAATGTCAAGATCAGTCTTCTGGTTTTAGCTGAAATGAAGCCCACAATAACTGAAATAGCAAAGGTCTTTAGAAGAGCACTTCTGAACACACAATATGCTAAAACTTGAAGCAGATGAGATACAGCAGCATAAAAGCACATTGGCGACACTCTTCTTAGTTAAGAACTAGGGATGGGAAGATTAATCGATATGTATCGATACGCGGTCATGCGCGTTCACGATGCGAGTGCATCGGTTGAGCAGCAGAGGATGAATGAAATTTTGGAAGCAAATCGAGATGCATCGGTTTTTGCGAGATGCATCGGTTTTTCCGAGATACAGCTTATTTTTTTAATATAGAATGTATTTTTTATTTATTTACAAGTGTTGTCAACCTGTTTTTGGCGCATAATTTAATCGACCTACATAAAGTAAGCCTTAGCAACGGATTTGCGGATGTGTACACTTACACTACAACTCAGTGTATCAGGTGTGCGGATGAAGCTAGTGGTGCGCCCTCAGAAAGCGCGAGAAGCAAAACAAACATTTTATTCCCCACTGAGTTTTAAATCTAAAGTATGGCAAGCAACATTATGGATTTAAGGATGGACGACATGACAGGACAGATGCAATTTGCAAAATGTGCCGCGCATCTGTAAAATACGACTAATCTGAAATCTCACTTGAAGCGGCGCCACGGTGTTGTTGTGGAAGCATCTTCCAGTGTTCCTGCATCCCCGGCTTTCGCACTGCTTTAACTGTAGCTACCAGCTCCAAAAGTGGTGAGAAAAGCATTGCAAGTTTTTTTTCCATGCGCAACAGTTCTGCTCGCTCTACGCCAATAACGGATGTTATTGCATTGTTCATCTGCAAAGATATTCAGCCTAGTGTCACAGAGAACGAAGGTTTTAAACACCTCCTCCTGTTAATTTTTATTTAATTATAATAATAATAATAATATTAATAATAATAATGATAAAAATAATGGGTGTCACGGTGGCACAGTGGGTAGTTTGACCACCTCACAGCAAGAAGATTGCTGGTTTGTTATATTTTTATTAGCCTGTTGTTTACAGTGACAGTGATGTTTCAACGCAGCATAACACGGCTAGTTCACCACCTTAAGTTTTGAATATTCAGTGGCACAATATATCTTTGTAAAACTTGTTTTCATAGTTGAAAAGTTAAATCACAATTCTTGTTGTGCAATGCTAAACCTTTATGTTGAAAGAGTGCAAATAAATATTTTTTAATATATATTGCACTTATACATTCTGTTTATCTTGAAAATACTTAAATAATATGTGCTATATGTTCTAAAATGGCCCTCTACTGTAAACTGACACTCTGGCTCTGAGAGAAAAGCCAGTTTGTAAAAAAAGTCTTGGTTTTGCTTTGTTAATAAATAATCAAACTCATTCAATGGCACAGCATCCTCTTTCACATAATTTCATAAACTTGATCTAATTAGTTAGTGCTGAATTATCGCATTGTATCGTGATATGGGTGTGAATCGTATCGTGTTGCATCGCAATATGTCACAAATGTATCGCTAATATATCGGATCGTATTCTTTGTATCGAGATGCGTATCGGAATTATAGCTTAGATGCCCAACCCTATTAAGAACAGAAAACTGAGGCTAGAGTGCTGGTGCTTACCAAAACTGCACTATAGAAGATTGAAAACTTATTGCTTGGTCTGATGAGAGTTGATTTCTGCTACAATAATTTTATATACAATATTAATATTATTTCCAGAATTTGGCATAAACAACATGGAGGTTTGGACCCATACTGCCATAGGTGCCATTTAGACAGGTACATTTTCGTTTTAATAATATATGCATAGGTTTTGATGTGGTTATACCTGGTGTCCTCACTACTCTGGTTTATCCTACTCATGAAATTGATTGTTTTGGGAATGCTAACGACCACGTTTTAGCTTGGAAACACTGGTTTTCTTTTCAGTATAGACAGACAAAAACACAAATATAACAATGAGGGATGCGCTAGGTGACCGTCAACCATTTTCTCATATAATGTCAAGCTGACAAAACATTGCTGCAACTCTGATACACAGGGGCGGACTGGGACTAAAAATCAGTCCTGGCACTGTAGCCACACCAGCCCACATTATCACACTGACACAGCCCCATGCACGGATACGCACATTCACTACTTATATTGGTGTCCTGATGGTGAAATAATATAAGCAGTACCATACTATATAATAGATATTTAAACATTTAATGTATGTGACTGGAACAAAAACAAATTTATATGCAATCGTTTCATTCATTCATTATCTTTTCAGCTTTATTAATCTGGATTACCACAGCGAAATGAACCGCCAACTTGTTCAGCATATGTTTTACGCAGCAGATGCCCTCCAAGGTGCAACCCACTGTGAAACCTCTATACACACATTCAAATACATGCACTATGGACAATTAAGCCTACCCAATTCACCTACAGCACATGTGTTTGGACTTTGAAGGGGAAACCAGGAGGAAACCCACGCGAACATGCAAACTCCACACAGTAACACCAACTAACCCAGCCAAGGCTCGAAAAAGCAACCTTCTTGCACCCCTGCGCTGCCCTCTTTCAAGACTATTTCAGTTAATTTTAGGCTTTTGGCAGTGTTTTAATTTTTTTTATTATTATTATTAATTTTTTTTTGCTTTCTCTGAGCTTTTCCGCACCGCCTTTCCTTTTTTATGGTCCATTTCTGACAGTTAGCTTGTGTTGCACTTACTATTTGTTTGACATTCTTGCCAGATTTTGATTACGTCCACGTAACCTCTAATTGGGTCTGGCCATCTCAAAACCAGCCGCTCATTGCCGATTGGGCCAATGCTTAACATTTATTATTATTATTATTACTATTATCATCATCATCATCATAATACTCACATCTTGCAAGAGATAAAAGCTGCCTGTATATAAAAACAATACATATAAAAAAATTTATTAAAAAATAGCTGACCGGCCCACATTTAAAAAATGGTTCGGCCCTTCTGGCATTTGCCAGAATTGCCAGATGGCCAGTCCGCCCCTGCTGATACAAGTTTTATTCATGGAGAAAATTGAATAGCATTGAGTGTTTGTCTGAAATAATTAGTCTACCGAAATGTGTATATTCCATACAAGTTATGAAGCTGATTGATCAGTTCTTGTCACGTGACTCATGGTGGACTCGCAGCACTCTGAAGGCTTTTTTTTTTACTGGTTGCGCCTACAAGCTGTGAGCGAGCTGCGCCACTTGCGCGCATCACTCTCAATATGATCGCAATACCATTGGAAGTAACGAACTTACACGAAAAGATGCGATATATGAACAGCCGCATTCGTTTGCGATCTCCAGCAATTGATCTTCTTGCACAGACATGGTGGATTCCCTGGATTTGTTGACAAATAAATAATTAATGTCTGTTGCCTTTCTATCAGCTCGAACCAGTCTGGCCATTCTTCTTTGACCTCAGGCATCAACAAGGCATTTGTGCCCACAGTACTGCCACTCACTAGATATTTTCTCTTTTTCAGACCATTCTCTATAAATCCCAGAGATGGTTGTGCATGAAAATCCCAGTAGATCAGCAGTTTCAGAAATACTCACACCAGCCCATCTGGCACCAACAACCATGCCACATTCACTTAAATCATCTTTCTTTCCCATTCTGATGCTCAGTTTGAACTGATCTTTTCCCCTTCACAAAGAAACTTTCCAAAGATGTCTATTTCCTTCTCATTTTGCTAGCTTGTGGGTTAAATTTTGCTGCTTTAGTGACTGAAACGTAACCAAGAGAATACAGTCATTTTTCAAAATAAAAGATTTTTCAAAATTAAAGATCGTTCAAACTCGGATAGATAAATTATTTCTTCTGCAGCCCGCTACCAATTGATCCACAGACCGGTATCAGTCCACGGCCCGGGGGTTGAGGCTCACTGCTCTAGTAGCCTCCTCAGACACGAGATCACAATCCAACAGAGCACCTTTGGGATGAAAGATTCACATCATGTATATACAGCCAATAAATCTGCAGCAACTGTGTGATCCTGTTATGCCAATATGAACCTGAATCTTTGAGCAAAGTTTCCAGCACATCATGCCACAAAGAATCAAGGCAGCTTTAATGGTACAAGCAAAACATACCTAACAAACGGTTCGGTACGTACTTGAATTCAAATGTTTTACTACATTCTCAAAGCCATATACTTTCCCATGCGCTGAAATGATAATACCTGCAGTGTGAACTAAATGAATTGGGATGCTGTTTTCAAAGTTTAAGCAGTCAGTTTTAGAGGAGGGCTGTAAGGAAACTCAGCAGGGAGGTTGACGTCCAGGGGCAGGATTAGGCAGCTCTGAATTTAATCATCCGAATTAGAAGAACCTTAAAAACTTGCATACTAAGATGTAATTTTAAAACAACTTCTGGGGTGTGATTTCAAAGAGATTTTCAAGGAATCTATCTGTCATTCAAACAACTATTGCAGGACTCTCTTGAATAAGAGATTTTTATTCTCTGTAATCATCTGAAATGCACTTCAATGGCAGAAGCAAAGCTTATAAAGCAACAACAACAAATAATAATAATACATATATAGCAAGGGAAAGGACACCTTAGATTTTAAGTGCAATATTCATGCTTCAGTTGTGAGAGTAATGCTTAACAAATGGAATTTTGACAGCTCCTAAATCCCAAATTCCCCTGATCTAAATGGACCAGAAGCCTCTTTCTCTTTCCTTATTAAAGTAGCTAATTGCGTTTTGTCTCATTCCTTCAGTGGCTCCTCTGTGGACGCTGCATTTAAACAAATGACCCACGTTCTCCCAGCAAATGGGCTACTATGATTTATTCATAGGCACCGGCTGCATTTAGCCAACAACCTTCACTGGCTGACCAATTAATCCACACAACTGGGAGTTAAGTCCTGACAAAAAGAAGAACAAAAGTGTTGTTTGGAAGTAGGCATCTAACAGACTTCTAACTTCCAACAACATGATCAGAAATCAAAGGGTAATACCTCACTATCTTCATCTTGCTAACAATGGTGTAAACGAATTTAACACGAGCACCCTCTTTTTTAATAATGCATGGTATAGACAGAGTTCACCTTTTACATCAAAAGACCAGCTTGCTTCATTAAATGGCTTTACAGATGGTCTTTGTCATGCTGTCAGAGTCTAAAAAGGAGCAATAATACATTAAGTTATGCAAGTTTAAGTGTTTTAGGAATGGTTTCTGGGCTTCTCCTAAGTTTCCTTCATTGTCTTAGACCTCATTCAGCACAGTTTCGAATATCTCAATATATCTGTTCATTATTCATCTTTTAATTAAGTATTTTGGGCTGGCCTTCATGGCACAGATTCAACAATGTACTGGAAATATTCCCTCATATTTTGCTCCATATTGACATGACAGCATCACACAGTTGCTGCAGATTTGTCGGCTGCACATCCATAAGGTGAATCTCCCGTTCCACCATATTTCAAAACTGCTCTATTGAATTGAGGATCTGGTTACTGTGGAGGCCATTTGAGTACAGTGAACTCATAGTCATGTTCAAGATACCAGTCTGAGATGATTTGCACTTTATGACATTTTTCATTATCCTGCTGGAAGTAGCCATCAGAAGATGGGTACACTGTGGTCATAAAGGTATGGACATGGTCAGCAACAATACTGAGGTAGGCTGTGGCGTTGACACGATGCTCAATTGGTACTAATGGGCCCAAAGTGTGCCAAGAAAATATCCCCTACACCATTACACCACCACCACCAGCCTGAACCGTTGATACAAGGCAGAACGGATCCATGCTTTCATGTTGTTGACGCCAAATTCTGACCCTGCCATCCGAATGTTGCAGCAGAAATTGAGACTCAACAGACCAAGCAACATTTTTCCAAGCTTCTATTGTGCAATTTCGGTGAGCCTGTGTGAATTGTAGCCTCAGTTTCCTGTTCTTAGATGACAGGAGTGGCACCCGGTGTGGTCTTCTGCTGCTGTAGCCTGCCACTGTTGCCTTTCTATCAGCTCAAACCAGTCTGGCCATTCTCCTCTGACCTCTGCCATCAACAAGGCATTTGCGCCCACTGTGCTCACTGGATATTTTCTCTTTTTCAAACCATTCTCTATAAACCCTAGAGATGGTTGTGCAAGAAAATCTCAGTAGATCAGCAGTTTCTGAAATACTCAGATCAACCCATCTGGCACCAACAACCATGCCACGTTTAAAGTCGCTTCAATCACCTCTCTTCCCCATTCTGATGCTCGGTTTGAACTGCAGCAGATCGTCTTGACCATGTGTACATGCCTAAATGCATTGTGTTGCAGCCATGTGATTGGCTGATAAAAAAATTTGTGTTAACAAGCAGTTGGACTGATGTACCTAATAAAGTGGCCGGTGAGTGTAGTTCATTGCGCTTTTTTCAGCTTCTTTTTTTAATACATAATAATTTTAGTATATTTCTGTTAGTTATTCTGTAGTTCATCCTTTTTATTTTCACTATTATTGTTGCTGTTGGCATTATTACTTTTAATATTATTATTATTTATGAGCCTCTTATATTTTGTTTCTTTAAGCTCACTATTATATGCTGATCGTCTAAGTCATATTTATTTGTTTACATAATTTCAAAATAAAAGAATAAAAAGTTAACAGAAAATAGGAAAATGAGTGTTTTAGGTGCTGTTTCTATGTCTAAATGCAGTACTTTTAATTTTACTATGTGTACTGTATAGACACTGCACATCCATAAACGCTAATAAATATCTCACATCATTTCTACACTCTAGAGTGTCCCAACTGACCGACCGTATGGCCAGAGAATAGCAAGAAGTCCATTAAAGCGATGAATGGGTTTTATGGAGACTGCTCATTATAGTGCCATTTTTCCTCTGTGGAGAAATCAGCGACAGTGATTTCCTGTGCCTTTTGAAAAAGGGAAAGGTCAGTGGGTTAATATCTAGCTGCATTTATTGGCCTCAAATTCTCATATCTTTCCATGAAGAACTGACAAGTCTGTCCTATTAATCATTGATTTAATGTCCTCTACATTTCAAGTATCACTGCTGCTTTTTTTTCAGATGGCAACAGAGTTATCAAAACTCTAAATAAAGAACTGGGTAAGAGCACGATTAAACTACCTCTAAATCAACTAGCCAACAAATAAAAACTACTGGAACGTGACAAACCAATCCTTTATGCCTATACAACTTGCTATAAACTTTATACATGCATCACATATCATTTCTAGTAATAAAGACTTGTTACATCTAGTATTAAAGACTTCAAATTGTTCAATCATTCTTGCACACTAGTAGAAAAAATGTCTCAAAATGATCCATCTCTATCAAACATTCTTTCATTCATCATTTTCCTTTGGTTTGGTTCCCTTTTTTTCGCAGGAGTCACCACAGTGGAATGAACCACCAACCATTTCCAGTATATGTTTTATGCAGCGGATACCCTCATTATACATCATACACTCATTCACACTCATTTACTTACACCACAAATCATAGGACTGTTGAGGAAACCGGAGCACCCGGAGGAAACCCATGCCTACACGGGGAGATTAGGCAAACTCCAACTGATTGGATAAGAGTTGGAACTATTGGAACCTTACTGTAAAGTGTGACGATAATAGCATTTTTGCACTTTATATATTACATACATACTGAAGTTTAGTTTGTTGTAAGATTTGTAAGATTTTCGCCAGTTTCTACAGACGAAAACTAAACACAAATTAATTGATGATGACGACAATTATAATAAAATGATACTGACATTTTCGTTGAATAATAAAAACGAGACGAGAATGTGATTTGGGGATGTAATTTGGTATATATCCAATCAGAATTAATCTTGGTGTATGATGCGTGATGCACACACGCACATTTGAAAAGTAACTGGTCCACAGTAGACATGGGATACTACATCATTGCTTTACTTATTCAATCAGTGCTATAGCTGAGCACCGTGTCTTGTAACACCAACTACAACAGTTAAGCTTGGTTTAGACTGACACTGCAAGGTGAACTTTAACTATTGTAAGCTCCGTCAAAGATTTATTCCTTAAAACTGTTCCACAAACTGATTAAAAAGTCTAGTAGCTCAGCATGTTAAAATAAAGGGTTTGCTAAATAATTGCACAATCCTGCATTTTCAGATGGCTACTGTTCTATATGTGGATTGATTGTAGTCACATAATTTGACTTATTACTTTTGGTATGAATAAACAATGCATATCTTTTTTTAGTCTTTAATGGAAAAGCTATATTCCATATTTTTAAAACGAGACTTTTTTATTTAATTTTAAGTTATAATATTTTTTATAAATAATTGTATACAATATTTTAATTAAATTACACTTAAACTAAAGCAAATATATTTTAGTCAACTAAATCTAAAGTAGATTAAGTCAACTAAAATCTTATCAAATGAAGTCGACTACAACTAGACTTAAACTAGTATGATTAAGAAGACTAAAATAATGGAATTAACATTACACTGACCGAGTAACCGTTTCAAGATCTGTAACATCTCTAAAAAACAGATCATTTGCATTTAAAGAAGCACACTAAAGCAGCACAGGGCTCAACAATAAGGACTGCCTAATGGCCGAGGGGCCAGCATGTGAGGCGCTCGGGACTATAGACAGGATTGTTACTGGCCCGATCTTTGCTGCCTTGTCACAAAAGTTCAATTTACCTGCAACTATTTGTCAATTGCGTATGAATAATCGAATAAGTCTTAGAATCGAGAAACAGTTTGTGCTTTTTAGCCTTTTAGTGTTATGTTCTCTGTGATTTCGTAAACACCATATTGCTTTTCGGTTCCTCTTATCTGATTGGATGTCGTGAGCATATCGTTTTTTTGTAACCTGGTAAAAACCAGTACAGCAAAGTGACAGCAACATCAAATTATGAGGCTAAAATGTCTTGGAAGCAGACATTTACGTGGGTACAACGCGACTATTTGCTCATTTTATATTTATTAACTTTTTTAAAATATTAAAATTCTAGATTCAAACACATTTTTTTAAATAAGATACTTAAAACAAGAAATAGCTATTAACTTTTCCTTTTTTTGTTTTTTGGTGGGGCCAGTGAAAATATTGGCAGGGCAAGTAAAAATCTGAACCACTGGCTCAATCGGGCCAGTAGAAAATTCTTAGCGTTAAACCCTGCAGCATATTTTTTCTTCCACCCCAAAAAATTGCCACTATAGCAAGGGATAATAACGGCCGGCTGGATGAGGTATTTCGAGCCACATGCTTGTAACACCTTATATAATATCATGAAAAAAACAGATAGCAGTTTCATTATTTACTCAACTGCTCTATAATGTACATTTACCTCCTGGGTCTTTGTCTGGATTGTACTCTAACGCGTTGCTGCAAATGAGATCAATGTCTGCTAGAAAATCCTTGGCGACCATGTACTTGTGTTTGTCGATCTTCATCATGATGGCGGACAAGTCCATAGGCTGTGTGATAACCTCGAGGTAGTCCGACACCTAAAGAACAGACAAAAAATAAATAACTCATTTATAAATGTCTGGGTCATAGTGAGCCTGATTTCAAAATCATTCCTATCACAAATGTTTGAATACTACTATCAAACCTTTGAGTTCAGCATGATTATTAAAACAAGATCAATATAACCCAGACATCATCTCGACAGGCTTATTGAGCTTCACCTTGTAACAAGCTCAAAATGCTTGAGGAGATCTGGGTGAAAGATGCCTCTCTCTGTATTCACAGACACGCTCTTGTACTTGTTTGTTTCTTATATTGATGAACTTTTTAATTGCCATCTCAAATTTACTGATTTAGGTAGCGATCGTGCGTGCAAGCTGTTGCATAATGGCAATCATTTGATTTGTTTGGTCTGAGGGTTGCAAATAAACCACAGGTGCCGCCAATTAGATGGTAATATTGAATGAATGGAGTAAAGACCCTACCAGCATTAACCCTTTATAGGGCACTCATTGAAGAAAAACAAAAAAAAAAAAACACGCACACAAACCTGGAGTGTTATTTGGGATTACTAGGCTGTTTTAAACTTTCATGACCTCAATATATATATATATATATATATATATATATATATATATATATATATATATATATATATACAGTTGAAGTCAGAATTATTAGTCCCCCTGAATTATTAGGCCCCTGTTTCCCTCAGACACGAGATCACAATCCCTTACTTGGGATTACTAGGCTGTTTAAACTTTCATGACCTCAATATATATATATATATATATATATATATATATATATATATATATATATATATATATATATATATATATATATGTATGTATGTATGTGTGTGTGTGTGTATATATATATATGTATATGTATATATATATATATATATATATATATATATATATATATGTATGTATGTATGTGTGTGTGTATATATATATATGTATATGTATATATATATATATATATATATATATATATATATATATATATATATATATATATATACAGTTGAAGTCAGAATTATTAGGCCCCTGTTTATTTCCCCCCCTATTTCTGTTTAACAGAGAGAGGATTCTTTTCAACACATTTCTAAACATAATAGTTTTAATAACTCATTTCTAATAACTGATTTATTTTATATTTGCCATTATGAGAGTAAATAATATTTTACTAGATATTTTCAAGACACTTCTATACAGCTTACAGTGACATTTAAAGTCAAAGTCATGTCAAAGTCAAAGTCAGCTTTTATTGTCAATTCAGCCACTTGTACAAGACATATAGAGAATGGAAAATGTGTTACTCTCAGACCCAAGGTGCTTATTAAGGTTAATATTAAAAAAAGTAGAGTTTTAAGAAAAATAAAATTTACGGTATATACATTGTACATAAAATGTGGTCTAAAAATATACATAGGTAATAAAATTCATAAACAATACAATGACATTAAGGGCATATAGCAAATGAGTGCAAAGTAAACCAGAGTTGTGCAAATAAAGAACAGTAAAGTGCAAAAAGCCTTGTAAACATGATAATTGTGATAAAGTGACAGTGTCATATAGGGAGGTAGTATGGTGTGTCTGCATAAAGTGACTAGTGCAGATGAGTGTGAGTGTGTGTGTGTGTGTGTGTGTGTGTGTGTGTGTGTGTGCGCGTGTGCGTGTGCGTGTGTGCGTGTGTGTGTGTGTAAAGGCTTAACTAGGTTAATTAGGCAGGTTAGGGTAATTAGGCAAGTTATTGTATAACGATGGTTTGTTCTGTAGACTATCAAATAATTATAGCTCAAAGGAGCTAATAATTTTGTCCCTAAAATGGTGTTTAAAAAATTAAAAACTGCTTTTATTCTAGCCGAGATAAAACAAATAAATCTTTTTCCAAAATAAAAAAATGTTATCAGACATACTGTAAAAGTTTCCTTGCTCTGTTAAACATCATTTAGAATTTTTTTTTAAAATTAAAGGTTGGCAAATAATCCTGACTTCAACTGTATATACGTAGCACATATATATCAGTGAAAGGCAACTTGTGTCCTGGAGGGCCACTGTCCAGGAGAGTTTAGCTCCAACCCTAAACAAACACACCTGCCTGTAGCTTTGTAGTGATGTTGAAGACACTGATTAGCTTGTTCAAGTGTGTTTGATTAGTGTTCTGTACCCAAGACCCAAGTTGCTCATTCTTGATATACAGGGGGGGGGGGGGGGGGGGGGGGGAATAAGTCTTCAACACGTCACCATTTTTCTCAGAAAACATATTCCAAAAGGTGCTGTTGACTTGACATGTTCACCAGATGTTGATAGCAACTAAAGAGATCAATGTATGTTATAAGTTATGTGTAACAAAATGAAATGGCAAATGGAAAAAGTATTGAACACATGAAGAAAGGGAGGTGAAGAAAGGCAGTAAAAGCCCAGACAGCAGCTGAAATCTCTCAGAAGTTATTTAGCAACCATTTGCTCTTCATCATCATAAAGATGAAACCAGGGTGGACATTTCAGCAAGACAATGATCCAAAGCAAAGCCAAGTAAATTCCTAAATGCTTTCAGAGAAAGACAATCAAGCTGTAGAATGGCCCAGCCAATCACCAGACATAACTCCATTAAAAAAAATGTGTTGAATACTTGTTTCCCCCACTGAATATATCCAGTTGAAGTTGAAATATTTGAAATATTTCTCAAATGATGCTTAACAGAGCCGATCCTTTCACAGTATTTCCTTTAATATTTTTTTTCTTCTGGAGAAAGTCTTTGGCTAATGTAAAAGTTGCCTAATAAAGGGTTGACCATCCTACTGTTAACCCACCTCTTCAATGTCCACAGGCTTGCTGAAGATCTGGAAGCGCTTGTCAGTGGCGAGCCGCTTTGTGACGTCCCTGAGAAAGAGTCGGAGCTCTCGCAAAGTGTTTTCCTCCTGCTCCTCCAGTCGCCGCTGCTCCTCCGCTGAGAGCTGCCGAGGCCCGGGGTCTTCAGAAAGGGTCAGCACCTCCAGAGCACACGCTGACAACACAAACGCACACAAAACACACTTAGTACAGCATTAGACACATTGGGACTCTGATTCAAGAATTTAAATAATGATTTTTTTTTCAGTGCTCCCATGGAAGTAAATAATCGCTTTGTAGATGCAGTGTGTTTATTTTCATGTGCACAGAAAGGAGCAGGTCCCCTGTACAATCAAATTCTTACTTTGCAGTCCACATTGAATGCCAATAAAGTTTATTTCATTCATCTTAGTGACAGGGGACACCACAAAGGAATGAACCGCCAACTATTCCAGCATATATTTCATGCAGCGGATGCTCTTTCCGGCCGCAACCCAGTACTGGGAAACACCGATACACTCACATTCACACATACACTACGGCCAATTTAGTTTATTCAATTCAGCTATATGGCATGTCTTTGGACTTGTGGGGAAAAGCGGAGCACCCGGAGGAAGCCCATGCCAACATGGGTAGAACATGCAAACTCCACACAGAAATGCCAACTGGTCCAATTAGGACTCGAAACAATGACCTTCTTGCTCAAAGGTGATACTGCTAACAACAGAGCCACAGTGTCTTTTAGTTCATTAAACATGTATTTTTAACCACTGCATATGCATAAACTGATCTGAAGCTTCAAGTTTTGTATATTTTTGAGAAATGAAATTGTATTCAAATGATTTGGCAACCAATGTTAACTGCTGCCTTTAATTTTTTTAGTAAAACATATGCTGGATAAGTTGGCGGTGTGGTGATCCCAGATTAATAAAGGGACAAAGCCGAAAAGAAAATGAATGAGTTTACAGTATTATCTGAGATTTTATCTCCAATATGTATTAATTATAATTACATTTATTTATAAACAGATACACAATTTGTTCAATAAACCACTTTTAAATAAAAAAGACATTTCCTAATGCTGCACCAAAAATGTCTTGAACTGTGAGTTTAAAATAAAGATAGATACACAAACACATTTATTACACCCTAAACATATAGCAGTGGTCACCAAACTTGTTCCTGGAGGGGCGGTGCCCTGCAGATTTTACCTCCAACCCTAATCAAACACACCTGAACAAGCTAATCAAGCTCTTACTTGGTATACTAAAACATCCAGGCAGGTGTGTTGAGGCAAGTTGGAACTAAACCCTGCAGGGACACCGGCCCTCCAGGACCAGGATTGGTGACCCCTGATGTATAGCAATGTTTTCCCCAATAAGAGGAACCATTTCAGTAAAAAAAATTAAGCTACGTAAATATGCCTACTAAAATTAATTTCACTAATTCTGAGAAAGAAAGAAAAAAAAATTAATGGACCACTACAAATGGACCAAAAAAAAAAAAAAATGTTTACTGATGTTCATTATGCAGATTCATGCAAGGGATGTATCGATTCTAGATTTTGGTTTTATAATAATAGTCTGACGAATAATCCCGGTTTCAAGGTTATCACGATTATTATGCATTCATTCATTTTCTTTTCAGCTTAGTCTCATTTTTAATCAGGTGTCACAACTTATCCAGCATATGTTTTATGCAGCAGATGCCCTTCCAGCTGCAACCCAACACTGAGAAACACCCATCACTGAGAAACACACACCATCGGTTTTAATAATTTTAACTATTCAAGCAAATTATTATCATCGTAAATCTTCCAAATAAAATTTAAAAATCCTAAAATCCTGGAAAAAAACTTTAAGGATTCCACAGAAACATTAAGCAGAAAAAACTTATCAACACTGAAAATAATGAGCACTATTAATAACTAAACACTAACAATAGTTCAGCACAAAATGAGTGTAGTGTATACTGTATATATTAACTAGCATTACAATAATTTCAGAAGGATCTTGGGATAATGAAGTCTGGAGTAATGATGCTGAAAATTCACCTTTGCATCAGAGGAATAAATTATGATACTGATGAATATTGATGAATATGTTGCCGCATCCTAAACAGTGGTGCAGTAAACACTATCAGAATTTGCTATTTATAAGCAATATTGTAGGAACCGAAATGTATAGCAACTAAATTGTCCTCCAGGTAACATTTTGACTGTAGTTTTTAGCAATAATTTGCAAAAAATAATCGTAAGGAATTACTAGTACAACAGTAACTTCATTCTAACTTATATTAAAAGACTATAATATATAATTATAATTAGTCTATAATTATGCTTAATATAATGTAGGAATCCATAGGTTTTCACAATCAGCTGTTTTGATGTTTCTAAATATAATAACCATGCAATTAGTATGTCGTTTCAAGTTAATGTTGCTATATTGGTTTTGAACATTATTTCACCCATATTCTGACATTTAATTTTCACAAAGCTGCAACTGTAGAGACATGCTTTTATATAGTCAAAACGATTCGCCATCCTGTAAATGTTCTTGAAATCTGCTTTTTTGTAGCCTTAAATCAAACAAATGAAAGGTCACGTTAAAATGACAATTTGTATTAAAGACATTACCCCAAACATTCAGCTTCTTTTCTCAGAGGGGATAGAGGACCAAATTAAAGATTTTAATGGGTCAACTGTGGCCTGTGGGCTCTAGTTTGAGTATCTCTGCTCTAAACTGTTCTTACCTAAGCAAGCACAGGCTGCTATGTTTTAGGTTATGTTGCTTGCCCAGTGGTGGATTTAGGCATGGGTATATATATACATATACATATACATATACATATACATATATATACATATATATATATATATATATATAAACATATATATATATATATATATATATATATATATATATATATATATATATAAACATATATATATATATATATATATATATATATATATATATATATATATATATATATATATATATATATATATATATATATATATATATAAACATATATATAAACATATATATATATACATATATATATACATATACATATATATATATATATATATATATAAACATATATATATAAACATATATATATACATATATATATATATATATATATATATATATATATATATATATATATACATATATATATATACATACATATATATATATATACATACATATATATACACATACATATATATACATACATATATATATACATATATATATATATATATATATACATATATATATATATATATATATATATATATATATATATATATATATATATATATATATATACATATACATACATTCATATATACATATATATATATATTTTTATATATATATATATATATATATATATATATATATATATATATATATATATATATATATATATATATATATATATATATATATATATATATATATATATATATATATATATATATATATATATATATATATATATATATATTAAGTCTACCACATAGTGTCTTTCTTTCTTGGGGCAGGGGGTTTATTTCTTGTTTGGGGTGGTTTCGCCCAGGGTGCCATTTAAACTAGAACCACCATGTGCTTGCCAATAAATGCAGTTGTCATATGATATTTGTAATATACATTTTAAAAAATACGATTAATAAAAGACTTCAATTAAACCCTATAATTGGTATAGGCCAATATGGCTTCAAGTGATCGGTAATTGACTCCAAAAATCTTGATTAGAGCACTTTTAAGAACAAACCACTGTTATACAATGACATGCTTAGCTACTCTAACTTGCCTTTTTCACCTAGTTAAGCCTTTAAATGTCACTTTAAGCTGTATACTAGCATCTTAAAAAAATATCTAGTCAAATACGATGTACTAAAGATAAAATCTGTTATTAGAAATGAGTTATTAAAACTATTATGTTTAGAAATGTGTTTAAAAATCTTCTTTCTGTTAAATAGAAATTGGGGTAAAAATATATACTACTGGAAGGCTAATATTTCAGACTTCAACTGTATGTAAAATATCTATGCAACCATGCTACTCCAGTATTGTGTACAGAAATTGAATCATTTTGATAAAACCCAGAGCAAATGGTCCGAAACAGCTAGAGAGTCAAACGACACTGAGACAGCGCCAGAGCAGCGAGAGGAATTATAAACACTCCGCATTATATGGATGAAGTCGAGAAACGCTTCCCTCCACAGCGTGGGCCGCAAAGTGTATTATTGATTTTTGAAGAGCTCCAACAAACAAGCTGACAGCTGCAGTAATTCAGCGCTGCATCTTTACAATGAACCAAAAACAAAAAGGTGCCAGAAATGACCAAACACACCATGAGCTAATATGGCATTGCCTTGTAAGAAAACACTGCAGACTGAAGAGAAGAAAAAAAGAAATCTCCTCAGCAAACAGGCGGAGGACGACCTCGTGCTAATCCAGAGATCTGGGCACAGTGCCTGGCCATCATTGAGCCACAAGCCTCAGCGTTTTGCTTGGTGGCAGCAGTTAGCGAGCAGTCATGCTAACTGTGAGTGTAATTATAGCTAATGGCTATGGCCTGGTGTTTAACAGAACTACTTTCCAGAGTTGCCAAGTTCACTTCTAATATGCAACATTAGGCTAATTTATACAGATTTTTAAAAAAATGAATAAAATAATAATAATAATAAAGTTGGGCAGCACGGTGGCGCAGTGGGTAGCACAATAGTCTCACAGCAAGAAGGTCACTGGTTCGAGCCCCAACTGGGTCAATTGGCGTTTCAATATGGAGTTTGCTTGTTCTCCTCATGTTTGCGTGGATTTCCTCTGGGTGCTCCCATTTCCCCCACAGTCCAAAGATATGCACTACAGGTGAATTTGGTAGGCTAAATTGTCCATAGTGTATGTGTGTGACTGAGTGTGTATGGATATTTCCTTGTGATGGGTTGCAGCTGAAAGGGCATCCGCTGCATAAGCTATACATATGCTGGATAAGTTGGTGGTTCAATCCGCTGTGGCGACCCCAGATTAATAAAGGGACTAAGCTGAAAAGAAAATGAATAAAAGAATTAATGAATGAATTAATGAATGAATAGTGTTACGTGTGTTTTTCCACTTATGGTCACTGTGAATCATCATTCAGTACAGTAATACAAGCTTTGTGGCATCAAACATCTTCATTCCCTTGTACATTTTTATTGCCTTCACTGAATAAAAAAAGTCTGGTTCCACACAATCGATTTGTGTTGGGACATGAGGAGATTAAGGTAACTTATTAGTTTTTATAAACTTAAAACAGGGCTGCAAGCTTTTGAAAAATGGCTTTGCGATATTTAGTTTTTAACTATTATTGGTGGAAAAATATACATGGGGCTAGTAATGCTGACATCAACTGTATTAACTACATTCAACTGTTATTAAAGACGTTTGGCCATTTGAGAAATGGTCGTGCCCAACTGAGCCAGGTTTCTCCCGAGGTTTGTTTTTTCCTTCGCTTTTGCTCAGTGCTCAATTTGTGAATCGCGAGGATCCGGAGGGAATGTTGCGGAGTCGGGATGGGGGTTGGTTGTCGCGGACGAAAGTGAAGAGCATTGGGGAGTCGAGGAACAAAGTGAAAGTGAACAGCAGACGGGGGAGGAGGGTGGGGGAGTAGGGGGGGCAGTAAAATGAGGTGCACAAATTAAGCCCTGCTTTTGCCCATTGGTAAAGTTTTTTTCCTTGTCCTTGCCGCTGTTGCCACTGGCTTGCATAGTTCGGGACTTGTAGAGCTGCGCATCGATGGATTACTCTTCAGTGTTTGGACTCTCAGCAGTGAATATTTAAACACATTGAACTGAACTGAACTAATCTAAACTGAACAGAAGTTAGACACTGAAAACTGGACTGACACTGTTACAATTGATTATAATCTTCTATCTTAAGCTACTATGAAACAATCTACATTGTAAAAGCGCTTTACAAATAAAGATGATTAGAATTGAATATTACATACAAAAATATTAAAATAAGAAGTACATTGATTTCATGGTGACTTTAAACTTTTGCTTACACAGTCACAAACATTAAAAACACATGCAAATGATAACCTTTCACTCCTTTATGCTTATACTCAGCAGCTATTCCTGAACTATGCCTCCTATTCTACTCTGCAAAAAGCGATTAGTTACTTCAAAAAAAGTCAGTAAACCCATTGATTTAACTTTTATAATTATGTAGTTTAGCTTGTTTACGTAATAATTATTAGGCAATGAGTTCAATCACTATTTTATTTTTAAAGTCAACTACTTGGTTTTTCCACTATAATCTACTATGACCCAAACTCTCCATTGCACATCTTTTTATGTGACTACTGCAGATAAACACATTGCGATATCGATGCTGAAACAATATATTGCACAGACATAAAAGATCTTAATAAACAATCGAACAAAATCGTGCCTTTTTTTGAAGCTTAGGTTACATGTTTTTGCTGCATGATCGTTGGCAATACTTCCTCTTTTTTTCCACAGCAGATGCTATGCTGCCAACAGAAAGCAGCGTATGTGTTTTATTCAGAAATACCCATGTTCAGCCCACAGGAGGACCCCTGCTCTGCATCAGTGGGTCATGATGCTTGCATTTTCACTTGAAAACCGTTCCCTGCTATAATGGCTCCAGCTGTGAGGGAGCCGATGAGCATAGTAATCAACCACAAGGAGAAGATATCCATTGGAGAACATCACGAACACCCAGGATGCCCGATTTAAGCAGTAGCAATTGTGAAGGAGCAGCGACAGCAGCAGCAGCGCTGAAGGTAATTTGTAATGAGAGAACGCTTAATTCAATGACAGCGGTAGTGGTTATCACCATCCAAAAATGAATATACTCGCAGTCATGTTGTTCAAAACTTGTATGATTTTCTTATTTTCATACTTTATAAACCTGTTTTTAAACACATTGTATTTGTTTTTAATCATTTTTATGTTCTTGTTTCTTTTTTTCTGTTTATGTAAAGCACTTTGAATTACCGTTGTGTATGAAGTGGGCTATATAAATAAACTTGCCTTGCCTTCTTTTGAGCATAATATTAGAGGATTTGAAAATATATAATGCAGTGTTGTTGTAGTATTATTTATATAATGCTTTAATGTTAAAATTCGAGCATTGAGATTTTTTATTTTAACATTTGTTTACATTTTTAACAATCTACCTAAAATGTGCAGTATTGTTAATCATACTGTAACGTAGGCCAGCTAGCAAAGCTATGTAGGTAAACCTCATTCCTCTGACCTCTAAAGGTGCTCTAGCAACAGACGCTAGGGGCCATGGTCTTTAGCCTTCTTGTTAAAGCTGATTTATACTTCTGCGTCAAGTGCACGCGCACATCCACCGGTTCCCATCTCTGAATGAGAGAGTTTGAGCTACTTGTACATTAAGGTAGCGTTCAGAAAACATTAAACACCAGCGAAGAACCTTGACACAAAGAAACGTAAAAAACCTTCTGCCAGCATGCGTTTTGAAAGTGTTATTGCAGAGCAACACAAACAGCGCAGAGCACATATAAAAACCATGACTACATGCAAGGCAGGTGCCGTGGGTCACGCCGATCACTTGACGCAGAAGTATAAATCAGCCTTTAGAGTAACTGACTCCCATACAAAGAATTGCCACATGTACATTGTTACATGTGGGGAGGGAAGGGGGGGGTCATCCGAGATGGGTGTGAGGTTTAGAGGGTAGAATGTAATGCGGCCACCTAGCAAAGTGCTATGCAGGTAAACCTCACTCCTCTGCCCTACATTAGGACCGGTGGGTTACAATATTTTATCCTCCTTACACTGGCTGCCTGTTAAGTTTTGTATTGAATTTAAAATATTACTTCTCACCTATAAAGCTCTAAATAATCTAGCTCCTGTTTATCTAACCAACCTTCTGTCTCGCTATAATCCAACTCGCTCTTTAAGATCTCAAAACTCAGGGCTTCTGGTAGTACCTAGAATAGCTAAATCGAGTAAAGGAGGTCGAGCCTTCTCCTTTATGGCTCCTACACTCTGGAATAGCCTTCCTGATAACGTCCATGGCTCAGACACACTCTCCCAGTTCAAAACTAGATTAAAGACCTATCTGTTTAGTAAAGCATACACTCAATGCATCACTTAGCGGGTTCCACACAGGCTTCTGCATCTTGCTTATATACACTATGAACAACAGCTACGCAAATTATTCTCTCTATCCTCTTTTTCCACCTGGGGATACTCATCCCGAGGTCTTCAGATTATGCGGAGTCACTGATTGGATCCAAGACCAGCGACGAGATGATCCCAAGGTTTCCATATCCGGGACCAGGCCATATCTTGAGCTGCTGCTGCGCTGATGGTCTTGGAGGAGTGGAGAACATGAGTCTGATTCCAGGGACAGACAAGTCTTCGCTGAGGCCAGCTTCCAGCCTCCACCGCGATGACTGAAGCTCTGCACAAGACTTTTGGCCAGCGAAGAAATTAAAATGGTCGTGCCCAACTGAGTCTGGTTCTCTCAAGGTTTTTTTTTCTTCACTCTCCTATCTGGTGAAGTTTTTTTTCCCTCTCTGCTGTCTCCACTGGCTTGCATGGTTCAGGATTGGTAGAGCTACGCATCGATGAATTTGCTCTTCAGTGTTTAAACTCTCAGTAATGATTTTAAATCACACTGAACTGAGCTAAACTAAACTGAACTGAACTTAAACATTAAAAACTGAACTACACTGTTCCAGTTACTATGACCATTTATGTGAAGCTGCTTTGACACAATCTATATTGTAAAAGCGCTATACAAATAAAGCTGAATTAAATTGAATTGAATATCATGCAGGCTGATTTATTTGAGTTTTAGTTATTTTAGTACTGTAGCACTTGAGTTTTATTTCAGTTAAATGAAAAATATTTTTAATAGTCACCAAAGAACACTGAAACAGTGAGTGACTGCATATAAATTATGATTTGAATCCTATTGTTATTTTAGTTTTTTATTATTAACATATTGCTTTGACTTTGTTGACATTGTTATATATTTATTTTAATATTTTATATTTATTTTTTTAAGGTTGAATAGCAAATATTTATATACAGTGGGGGAAATAAGTATTCAACGCGTCCACTCTGGTTTCATCTTCATCATCTGCTAATGTAGATGTTGCACTGATGCAGCTAATATTACGAAGGGCAGAGGGTTGCTGAAGAACTACTGAGCGATTTTAGCTGCTGTCTGGGCTTTCACTGCCTATCAACACATCCCTTTCTTCATGAGTTCAATACATTTTTCCTGTGTCATTTCATTTTATTACGCATAACTTAATTTGTAAACTAATTAGACTTGTTTTCTTTTTATATCTGCATTTCTTTGGTTGTTATCAACATCTAGGGAAAATTCCAAGCCAACAGCATTTTTATTAATATGTTTTATGAGAAAAATGGTGACGTGTTGAATACTTATTTTCCCCACTGTATGTTCTCCAATGTGTCTTTGAAGCAAACAAGAAAACTATTTAAAAAAATCTTTTTTCAAAAGATATATTGGGATAAATACACAGAGAAAATATAAAATACCGAAAAACAATCTAAAAAAACTGAGAAATGTCAAATTGCTGCTGCTCTCGAAGCTGTTGTATTACAAAAAGCAACTGCGTGTGTGCAACTGATGTGTATCAACTATGAGTATCAACTATGAGTATTACTTAACTGAAATCTAAAAATGTTTGCTGAATTTAGTGTAAAACAAACTAAAACTGCATGGCAGACTTTAAAAAGGATTCCCTGACTTTCATTCTTCAAACTATCTTATTTTGTGTTTCACAGTTGACAATAGTCAAGTTAACAGTTTTAGATTTTGTTTTTACTTTTGGGATAAACCATCCCTTTAACACAGCTGATCCAAACAGGAAGTCAGGGGCAATGTGGGGAAGGTGAAAGTCACAATGGTAATGAATGAAATCAGGATCCAGTCAGACCTCATCATCTGACATCCCTACAGACTGAAGGTAGAGACATAAGGCACTTTAACATACGCCTTTAGCATGCTAATGACCTCATTATTGGTCAAGCACAAAGTGTGTGCAGCCCCACCAGTTTCTGCAGAGATTCTACATCTTCTTCTTCAGGCTGAGTGTATGATAGACCCTAGAACTGTCTGCAGAAAACTTGTTAAATTTGGCTTCAACCTTCTTATCGTCTCTCATGGACTCACAGCAGAAGGGGGCTTTAAAAGTCTGCATGAACCAGAAGCTTCGACCATTTTTTTTTTTTTGAGTATTGTGATGCAGTTTGGAAAGAATCGAAATATTAAATGAGAAAACAGTGGCTTGTTTTTTGCACTGCGAGCTGATTGGATGTAGTAAAGTAGGCATTTCATTCAGAAAGCTCTGGAAAAGTGTTTGGGGAGAGTTCTTACAACCTAAAAGACTCCTCCTCCTCCTCAAACTTTCAGTTTGTTCTCAAAACTGACAGTTGGAGGGATGTGGTTAGGCATGTTAGCCACACCCCAATACCTCAGACATACATAATCTGAGAATTTTTCCGAATTCAATTTTAGATTACAAAGGCAAACTTTTAATTTCTTATTGACATGCAGCGATAAATTGTTCATAACAAAACTAGCAATGTGAGCTAACAAAATCAATATGGTTAGTTTTGATTTCATGTGTACTTTAAAGATTAAGGATCACCGTATGAAAGTAACCAAACAAATTTCATTGTGTTCAAAATTGTGTTTAGGGGTGTGTACATGTTATTATTTGACAAAATATATTTTCATTTTACAAAGAAATGTGTAGCATTTGATGAATAAAAGCAGTGCACTTATTGATTTATAAATTGCCTCAATTCATTTTTTCATGAGTAAGTAGAACAGAGAATATCTCTACATAAACTGATCAGTGTGTAAAACAGTTGGACATATTTTAAACAACACATACTATTAACAATTCATCTTTTAACCAATCACAATAAGCACTAATTATCACTAGTAAGCATATGATGTCTGGCATTGTGATGATGGTTTTATTTCCAAGTAGACCTCTTTACAAGAATTCATTGTACCTCTTCCAGAAATACTGTAGAACACAAGCTATCGGTTTGGTTCTCCTGCAGTGACTGAAAACTTCTGAAGTGTTTTCAGATTTGTGCGCCTAATTCAGACAATTTGTTAATTTTCAGAATTAGAAACAGCTTTGTTTCCAGGTTAGTTTACACCATACCTGCCAACACTGCTCATTTTCCCGGGAGTCTCCTGTATTTCAGATCAATCTCCCGCCACACTCCCATTTCCTCTTTTCTTTTGGAAAACTCCTGTAATTGCACCCCAACCCCCTCGGTCATCAACTTTAGCATAGTGTCTGATCACCGTAACTACCCTAAACCCAGTCCATGGTACAGTTACTAACACCACAAACATCCCCACCGGTTCTCGATTGTGTTACTCAGACAACACCCCTCCATCAATTCCACAACCACCCATTATATTTCAATTGTTACTATCTGTGCTATACTGAATCTAGTTTAGTAGTAGTAAATCTTTCCCTGTTTGGGTTGATGTTTTAGATAGAACTTTAGATTTGCAACCCTTTAAGTATTTATGTTGGCTTGAGAAAGTCAACATACTGTTATACTACTCTGTCCTTGAAAACAAACGTATCTCCTCCTAGGCCGTTCATGTCACAAGGCCCAAATGTGGTCAAAATGTGCCTTCTACATTCAAGATTGTTGCCATATCTCCTCATGCCTATAAGACTTATTGTTTTTTAATAAAAAAATTTAAATATTAAATTTTTATAATCCGAGCATATAAAAAAATTATACAAGCCCCAAATTCGGCCAAAAGCTGTATTTAGATGCGTTAGATTTTGTTGCTATATCTTTAAGGTTTATCAGACTTATAGTTTTCCAATAAATAATTCTTAAGCATTATTTTTCTTATAATATGGCAAGCCATTTTTGACTTAAACTCCATATTTTTTACTACTATGGCAAGCCATTTTTGCATAATGTTCATTCCCTTAGTCCCTTTATTAATCAGGGGTCGCCACAACGGAATGAACCGCCAACTTATCCAGCATTTGTTTTTCACAGCGAATGCCCTTCCAGCCGCAACCCAACACCAGGAATACATAATGTTCAAGTCCAGTTTTTGACACTCATAAAGACTGTCATAGAAACATTGGGGTTGATTAAGATCACTCATATTGCCAAGAAGCTTTGATGTATCATCCCTAACCTGTCAAATGTCCCCATAGCAATAAAACAGTATAACCTAGCAACCATTTAAAAATAGCAATATGTCTACATCAGAACATCGTAGGGACCTGGGCATTGGCTTGTTTGACTCATGAATTTGACTTCCTGTGTACTATGCATGGTAACAATGATAATGGAAGCCAAGTGCTTATAACGATTAGCTACATGCTATGAATGATTATCTAAATGCAATAACATAAGCTAGAAATGCCTACTAAGTATTAGCATTTGATCAAACATGTACACGAGCATTGCCATTTAGCAACTGCTTAGCAACCACCTAACAATGCCATAATTGTTTTAGCAACTGCCAAGCAACCACTTAGCAACCGCCGCCGTGCTTCCTGCCAACTGCCATTCCTAGTCCTAGCGCAGTCTCGTTGGCTTTCTCAAGCCAACATCAAAGTTTATCAATAAACTTTAGGTTCTAGTTTGTTTTGATCTTTTTATTTGAGATTTTTTAAGAGACTCAGTGTGAAGGTTTTGTTTCCTGAAGAATGTAAAATAATAAAATGTTAAAAACAAAAATATTTAAATAAGTGCGGTTCACTACTTCATGAAATGAACCACATTGAATCTGACAGTAATATTGCACCACACAAGTGTGAGTTACAATGAATTTACTATTGCTTTGTCTAAGCAGTGTCCATCTATGAAGAATGTAGGCCAGGCATATCCAAACTTGGTCCTGGAGGGCCGGTGTCCTGCAAAGTTTAGTTCCAACCCCAATCAGACACACCTGGACTAGCTAATCTAGCTCTTACTAGGCTTTCTAGAAACATCCTTGCAGGTGTGTTGAGATAAGTTGGAGCTAAAATCTGCAGGACACCGCCCCTACAGGACAGAGTTTGGACACCACTGATGTAGGCTGTCAAAAATATATGCACAAAGTTTACATCAGCATTCCTTCAAAAATTTTAATTCTATATATGCAATCACATTAGTGGCTGTTTTCATCTGAGCTTACATACCACCACATACCTATTTAAACAATTCGTTTCAATGAGAGGAGTCTAATCAGCAGAAAATAGCCTATTACTTCTTAAGTATGCTGTTTTCTGATGTAAAAATCGTGTCGATAACATCAGTCGACCAAAGAGAAGAGTCATTCATTCACTCATTCAATTTCCTTCGGCTTAGTCCCTTATTTCTCAGGGGTCGCAACAGCAGAATGAACCGCCAATTATTCCAGCATATATTTTAAGCAGCGGATGCCCTTCGAGCCACAATCCAGTACTGGAAAACACCCATACACTCTCACATTTACACACACTAAGGCCAATTTGGTTCAGCCAATTCACTTATAGCGCATGTAGTGCATGTGTTCGGACTTCAAGGGAAACCTGAGCACCCTAAGGAAACCTAAGGTGACAGTGCTAACCACTGAGCCACCGTTCCACCCTCAGAGAAGAGTTTAAAAAAAAAAAAAAAAAAAAAAAAAAAAAAAAAAAAAGGTAGTGCATGCCCGCTTTAAATAACACTTCAAAAAAACTGTTCTTCCTCCAGTCAGGACCAGATAAATCTATACCTCTGCATTAATCACAGTAAACACTTACCTGATTTTCTCCTGCGGGGTGGCGCTTTGGCTGCCTGCACCAAAATGAGGTCTGAAAAGAATTTCCTGCGAGCTTCTTCTCCTGGCATGCTTAAACAAAACACCTCTCCGTACGAACGGCTGAAGATGCATTTTAGCTGAAAAAACAATACAAAATAAAGATAAACAATTAGTAAAAAAAAAAAAAAAAAAAACTGTACTGCTGATTTACTCACTCTCAGGCCATCAAAGATTTTCTTAAGAAGAACATTAAAGACTTGGTGATTCATAAAATACAACCACCAGCTTTCTGAGAGTAAAACTAAAACACAGAAACAGAAATACCCATGGCTTTTAATGTTGTATCAGTGTCTTAGAAAGCGAAATAATCAGTCTGTGCCTAAAAATGAACATTAAACACAACAACCCACATCATCAGTCATGTAGGAATCCTGTAGATTTAATAATTGACCCTTTTGAATCAGTTATTTTTGGAGAACTGAACTGAAGGTTCTCAATGCAACTGACTTGCATTTTGCGAATCACTAAAGACTGTGTAATTAAAAAGAATTATTTAAAAATAGGAAGAAATATCTCAATTACAGTTTAGTTATGAAAAAAGACACATTTTTTTAAAATTAAAGTGAATATAGCAAAAAAAAAAAACTCCTAAATGTGTATGAAGCTAAAGTAAACATTTTTAAATGGAACGTATATACATATTTTATTAGTTTAGATCATTATTTTTCATTGTTTATGTAAACATCTCACAATATTTTAGCAAAATTGCATCTCATCTCTCTCTCTGATGACATTTAATGAGGGTGGGGCAGCCTGTCAATCAAATAAGATCCACCAATAGCTACCCACATGATTCACATGAACCACATGGTTCACATGAAAATGAAAATCACCTCATCATAAGCTCTCCCTCATGTGATTTAAAACCTTTATGAGTGTCTTTCTTTTTGTTGAGCACTAAATATGATGTCTTGAAGAGCACTTGCTGATGGCACCCATTGATTTCTATAGTAGGGTAAAAACATTATTAAAGTCAACAGCAACCATTTTTCAAAGTTTATGTAAACATCTCATAATCTTTTAGCAAAAAAACATCTCATCCCTCTCTCTGATGAAATTTAATGGCATGAGGGTGGGGCAACCTGTCAAATGAGATCCACCAAACCACAATTCAAAAATAAATTGATGGTTCACCTAAAAATGAAAATGACCTCATCATTTACTCTCCTTCGTGTGATTTTAAACCTTTATGAGTTTTTTTCCTTCTGTTGATCACAAAACATAATATTTTAAAGCACGCTAGTTGATGGCACCTATAGACTTCTATAGTAGGATAAAAAAAAATACTATGAAAGTCAAAAGCAACCATTTTTCATAACATCTTCTTTTGTGTTCAACAGAAGAAAGAAACTCAAGTGAAAGGTGATTCAATGAAGACAACACTTTTATTTTTGGGTGAGCCGCCCCTTTAAATACCTTTAAATCCGCAAATTGACAATTAGATGTTTCACAAATTGCTATAAATTTACTTTTGTGCCTGTAGCAATTCGGGTATGTAATAAATGTAGTTGATTATTATTATTAATTTAATTATTACTTTTGTTTATGTTTCTGTTCTTGACCAGGGTTTCTACAGGTTTCACTGACTTTTTAATACCTTTTTAGGACAATTATGAATAATATTTCAGACTTATACAGATCTACATGCTAAGGATTATTAATGGACCGTTATTAATGGACAGGTTGGTCAAGATTTTTACTTGCCTCATTAACAAATATTTAATTAGCTATTTCTTAGTCATATTATACATAATGTGTCAAACAAGCAAACAACCCCAGTTGTATACACTCATTTTTTTCAACATTACTTATCAGCTCTTTAAAAACTATAATAAACCAAATGTATCCACATGCAACAGTCTATCCAGGTCAGTGTCCTCCACTTATATGGTCTACATGAAGAACTTTCGAAGTAATTTTATTGTAAGAAAGATAATTAAACCACATTGGTTTTAAAGATATTAAATTAGCTATTATAACATTAGCTATAAAAAACGCTCTGCGAAATGTTACTGTATACTGAAATGGATTGCTGGTGATTGAATGGGTTTTTGTTGGAGTAGTTTTACATAGGACATAAAAACAATTTAAGACCAACAATACAATAATTCAGTGAATTTAAGACTTTTAAAGGTCTAAAAATGTGTTTTTAAAATGTAAGACTTTTTAAGACCCTGCAGACACCCTGTTGATGTTAAGTGTTGGTGTTTATTTCCTCAAGTTTGGTGTTTTTGTATATCGGAAGCACCATACCATGTCAGAATGAATTGCCCCAAGAAGAGTAAAAAGTTTTAAATTAAAAACAAAAAATAGACAAAAACAAGTCACAGCCACTTTTTTGTTGCAGAATAGCATCTCTAAATAGTCAACACATCCAACCTTAAGGGTGGACTGGCTACAGCAGCAGAAGACCACACCGGGTGCCACTCGGACCATTTCAGACTGGTTTCTTGAACGTTACAATGTGTTCACTGACTGTACTCAAATGGCCTCCACAGTCACCAGAGCTCAATCCAATAGAGCACATTTGGGATGTTGTGGAACGGGTTATTCGCATCATGGATGTGCAGCCGACTAATCTGCAGCAACTGTGTGATGCTGTCATGTCAATATGGACCAAAACCTCAGAGGAATATTCCTTGTTGAATCTATGCCATGAAGGATTAAGGCAGTACTGAAGGCAAAAGCGGGTCCAAACTGATACTAAAAAGGTGTACCTAATAAAGTGGCCAGTGAGTGTATATGTGAAGCAATAAGAAAAAGTATCGCAACTTCTATTTCATGCGGTCTTCAAACCATTGCCTCATAAATTCAGCACATACACAAACTGTGCGAACATCTGCCGCCAAACACCACGGAGAGCATCATACCCATACTGCTCTTCAAACACTGCCAACCAGCAGGGATCAGATCTCAGAGACTCCAGCAAAAATCACCACACATCTTCTCCAAAAGAGGGGCAGACAACATACAAGCTCATTTAAAGCTGGCGTTGAACCCTGTCGGTTTGCTTTTCCCACAGCATTTGTTGTTCAATTGCATTGCATTGTTTTTTTTTTTTTAGCCCGAAAGCACAGTGCATGACGGACTCAGATTCTCAAAAATATTCCTCCCGGCGTGAAGCGCTGTTCTGCTCAGCTTGAGCATCGAAAAGAAAGTTTTGCTGGTAAACATACAGTATTTATAGGGTGAAATATAAAGCAGAAAAAAAAGACAAACTGATATGATGTGTGAACATATGTGATGAAAATAAAGTGGAAGCTAAAATAAATTAAATTATTTGGAAATTTTTGTCGGCCTTCCCACAAAATTCCATGAATAGGGAAGAAAATATTAATATGAATTATTCATATTATCTTTGTTATTAATAATAATCATAATAATAATGGTTAAAGTTTTAATTTTAACCCTCAAGCCTTAAAAATGTGTATACAAAAATATGTTTGGATCTAAAGAATCACTATTTCTTGAATATTTAGTCTAAAAAAGTCATATCGGATCAACCAAAACGAAATGAGACAATATATAAAATAATTAAACGTAGCTATATTTTTTACTATAATATTATTAGTGTTTATCATTACTACATTACGAAAACTACGATGCTATTAAATTAATTTGATCTTCGATTAAATGTAAAACAACATATTTTCACAAATATTTATTATAATTACTATGTATTTAATGTTTAATGAATTTTTAAATATGTATACACCTTTAGTATATAAAACTCTGATCAAAAACAAATCTTTTCAAATAATTTAATATGTTATTAAAATAACTTCCAGGGTTGATAAATTACAATTAAATTGAGAGTAGACACTGGAAGGACAGGATATGTGATGGGATGTACTGCATCGTTTCCGCTACATTCATTCTTTCATGGCGGGGTGCCACGCCAAAATTGATTCTGCCATGGCAACATTTAAGCTTGTCATCCGAAACATTCATTCGTGTTTTTTTTTTTTTATAGCGGGTGATAATCGCACCAAAACATATTAAAAGGTAAGTGAATTATAACAGGGCAAACTTTTCTTTAACCATAGTAGTGCTGTGCATCATTTGTTTAACCTTTTAAGGTGACGTGCTGACTGACAGGTGCGTAATCCTTGAGGCCAGCAAACAAGACGTATAGCTGTTTCACTTTAATTCAGGTCGCATTAAAACCTCTCTCTATGTCAATTGGAGACATTCATAAATATTCCTAGCAGATCTTATAAATGTTGGAGACATACTCGTTACATAAATGCACTAAATCGCACTTCAGCAGTGTTTATTTGAGAGCGCACAAGAAGATCTGCGATTGAGCAGCGTGTATTTGAAGACACGCTTCATATTAATGTGAAATTTAAAGATGCATCACATATTAATAATTGCAATATTTTATGTTTTGTGATATGAGTGCAGTATTACAAGATAGTCTGAATAGCACTATTTGATGTTTTTTTGGGGTGTCTAATGTTACATTCACACCAGACATGGACAAATCATGAAGCGTGAGTGATTTACGTTAAAGGCTGGTTTATACTTCTGCGTTGAATGATCAACACGACCCACGGCGCCTGCCTTGCACGTTGTCGTGCATTTATACTTCTGCATGCTGTTTGTGTAGATCTGCAATAACACTTCCAAAACGCTAGCTGGCAGTGAGGTTTCTATGTTTCTCTGTGTCGAGTTTCTTTACTGGTGTTTTGATTTTTCTGAAAGCTACCTTAATACACAGTACAAGTAGCTAAGGGCGTACTCGCACTATGTACAGTTGTCTTGAACAGGGCCGAAGCACGCTTGACAACCATCTCGTCTACCCCGATGGCCTGCACTCACACTGCATTTGGCCTTAACACGCTTACATCATCGATAATGCGCTGTTCAGTAAGAAGCACTCTTGCTCAGCACAGTGGCCATTTCTTTAGTTATATCTCTGTAGTGGTTTGATATGCAGTGACACTCAAATATTATACGAATACACGAAGGCTATGCGACCGCACAAAAGCTGTGCTAAAGAAAACAAATATGCTTGATTTAGAAGTATAAATAAGCATTTAGTCAATGCAAAGACTCAAACAGACATCCTGCGGCACTATTCGCATGAATGAAATAATGCGAATTGAGCGTTTTGCCCGTTTCACACCCTTAATGAATGAAACGCTCAAGTTGAAAAATCTGAAATTTAACGGACATTCACACCATGTAAACCAATCAGGAGCTTGCTCTCGCGTGGACATGATTATGATGTAGCACCTGTAGTGTGTGTCCTTAGGGGAAACCGTCCAAGTATATTTTCAGGAGGAGTTGATGAGCTCACAGAACTGGGTGTACTTCTAGTGCACTCAGACACGGCACCAAACACATCTACTCTGTTTTTCAGCCTTCCTAAAGCACAAAAGGCACAGCTACTATCTCAATAAAATCCATGTTAGCCATTTAATAACGAAACTACAGCCACTGGGCAGACAGAAGCACCGCCCATGATGAGAATTTCACGTCTTGTGAAGTGAATTTGATGTGCGAATGAAGTAAATTTGCATAAATTAATTGCATAAATGAAGCAAGTAAACTCAAAATATTCACGCGCCTATTTACACGTGAATATCGTGAATTATTCTCACATAACATGTCTGGTGAGAACACAGTAAAACAGTATTCAGGTGCAAAAATGAAAATCACAATGCGAAAAATGCTTGGCTTACTTTGCTTTGTCTCGTTTCTAGTCCAACAATCTAAAATATTCTTAGATTAAGTAACAATATTGTTTTGCAACTTCAGAAGAAATAAGACAAAATTAAGTGTTATTCTTTAAAACACGCAAATAGTGGCCTACTTGAAGTAATCTTGATTGTGTGTTGAACTAAAAATAAAAATAAAAAATAACCCTAAAAATAAGACAAAAGCTCTTAGCCATAGTATAAATTGTATAAATTCTGTATAAATGCAGTAATTAAATGCAATTCTGGTCAACTATAATTCAGACTCAACATTGCATATCTTGCGATGCGTCTATTATGGATGCACTCGTTGCGATATTCACGCTGAAATTATATATTGTGCAGCCCTAGTGAGAGTCTTTGTTCATCTGTAGCCAAAATGCATTGGGAACGTTACACAGCCAATCATTTTCTCTATTTATAGAAGCAGTTAAGAGATCAGCATTCGTCACCGTTTAGCTCCAGATCCGACTTAACACTGATCCGGCAACAAGTCCTACTTGACAAAATCATGTCTAACGTCAGTCGTCCAATTAGAAGAGCAGGATAACAAAAGGCTTTAATGAAGAGCGATTTGAGGAAATGTAATGAAAGGATGGAGAAGGAATGTGATGATGTACGCATCTTTCCTGACAGCCACAGACTCGTGCGTGAGAACAAAACCTGAAAATAATGGCTGGCGTCTGGCGCACATGGTCACAGGTGTCATTGAAAAGAGTGTTTTAATGAGCGCTTCCATATTGCTATATTCAACTCTAATTTCACATGCTAAAGTTTGCTGCGCCGGTCCAATTATTGCAGTCTGGGAGCTTCTGTTTTTACTGAATCAGCAATTTAAACTTCACTGCAAGTTCAAGCAAGTTTCTCTGAAGGTGGAAGCAATCAGGACAAATTAATCCAGGTAAAGGCTAAAGACTTTTAAACATCCGAAAGCACTCGCAAACCTAGCCATTTAAAAAAAGTCCCCAGGGCTCCCCAAACATTGCAACAAGGCAGCGGCTCCAGGAGAGGATTTCTCCATAATGAGGATCCGCAGAGCACTTTAAGTTCAATTTCCAATCATAAGCGGGTGTTGAAGATCCAGACAATCTCTCATCAAATGCATTATTTTGCGTCTGTCTGCTCTTTGTTTCCACTCATGTTGCTTTCAGGCTTCTTTGGCCCAACTCTCAGAAGAGATGAAGGGAAACAGAGCAAGTAGCCTACAAAAAGAGCCAGGTAGTGATTTTATGATTTGTCTCTGAGCTGATGGAACCCTTGGAGACTAATGCAGATTCTGAGAGGCAGGGAGCTGAGAGACTAAATGGGCCTTTCAACTCGCCAGAGAACAAGACATCTAGAGGAAATGTGGAAAAAAACAAGTTTCTTTTCTCTTCCTGTCCTTCTCAGATTGATGCGCGTTTCATCTTTACTTCAAATGAACAACAACAAGATAGGAAACTTTATGGACGAATAAAGAAAATACTTGGGATTTGCAAACTGGTGTGATATTTAAATTTGAAGTCAATGTGAAAGGATGTGTGCAAAGTAATTTGCTTTCGTAACACAATATTTTTGAGCACAAAAATTAGGTATACAAGTAAATCAAGGAGGGGTTGTTTAAAACCATTTAAAACCAACCAAACTAATAAATAATTAAAATAAATAACACATTTTTTTTTTTCGGTTTGCTGCCGAGTGTGACATGGCTGGGATAAGAAACAGCACCTCCAAGTCTGAGGCCATGAACGTGAGATTGACAGTTGGATTGGTGTAGCGGCAGCAGTAATGTGGTCACTGTAACGGTCCATTGGGGTAAAGAAGGAGCTGAGCCGAAATGCAAAGCTCTCGATTTACCGGACAATCAATGTTCCTACTCTCACCTATGGCCATGAGCTTTGGGTCTTGACTCATGACTGAAAAAACAAGATCTCAGGCACTCAGGCCGAAATTAGTGTCCTTCACTCCCGTAAATAAAGGGTGAGGAGCTCAGTGTAGAGCCACTGCTCCTTCACATTGAGAGAAGTCAGCTGAGGTGGTTCAGGCATCTGTTTTGGATGCCTCCTGGACGCTAACCTAGGGAGGTGTTTTAGGCATGTACCACCAGGAGGAGGCTTCAGGGAAGACCCAGGATACGCTGGAGGGACTATGTCTCTTGGCTGGCCTGGGAACACAACGGGATCTCCCCCGGAGGAGCTGGAGGAAGTGTTTGGGGAGTGGGAAGTCTAGGGTTCTCTCCTGAAACTTCGAGGGATTTACATGTCAATGCAAGGACGCGAATAGACATGCGGCACATTTTGCATGAATGAAGCGGCACGAGTTGAACATTTTGTGTGTTTGACGTACTTAACACGCGTATCGCTCGAGCTGGAAGATCTGAACTTCAGTGGACATTCGCGCCGCGTTAGCCAATCATGAGCTTGGTCTTGTAGAGGAGTGATTATGATGTAGCGCATGACATTAGTGTCCAAAGGGGAAATCCACTTGCCGACACGAAACAACAGTTCATCAAACTGGGTTTGGCTCAGTCAGAAGCACCGCTGAAAGCTTCCATCATCCAGGTATAGTTTCTGGAGGAGTTAATGAACTCACAGAGCTTGGTGCTCTTTTGAAAGGATCTAGTAGACTCGAAAAGGCGCCGAACAAATCTACACTGTTTTTTTAACCTTCATAAAAGCACATAAACACAGCTACTTTCAACAAAATCCACGTTAGCTAATTAATAAAAAAGCTAGTCACTGGGCAGACAGAAACCCCACCCATGATACAAATCCACGTTTATTGTGAAGTGAAATTGATGCAAATTAAGCAAATTTGACGCACAATTAAAAACAAGAAAACCCAAAATGTTCATGCATCTATTTACGCACAAACATCATGATTTATTCACACAGTCCGCGTCTGGTGTGAACACAGCATAAAAATTCCACATAGCAGACATACATAAATAATTCCATTTAAAACTGAATTAGCAAAATAATACAGAATGATACATATTTGACAAATTTTGACTGAAATGTTTGCCTAATCAAATGATGACGTAGATTAGTGTCTTTGAATATTAAACCACAAAAAAGCATTAAAAAAAAAAGTTTTCAGTGTCTGATATCACACAATATACTACAAACTGCATAAACACTTTATATTCGTTACTTTGATAAACAGTTTTCATTTAGTATGGTCAAAAAATTACATTAATGGCGTTTTATTGAGGTTTTTCAAAAAAGGCAAAGGGAATGGAATTCAAAGGCCAGTATATTAGTAACTCATGGTTTCAAAACATCTGGCATTTCACACAATGCGTGACCTACTTTACTCTTTATTTTAGTTTGAAACTCCCTATAGAGAAGTGATCTGATAGAGATAATCTGCAAAATCACAGAACATAATTAATGAACCATCACCTGCCAAATTGGCTAGCGTGTTGATTTATGTTACCCAACACAGTCAATTTTACGAGTGGCAAAATTTAATCTCCAATTTAAAAAATAAATGATTGTACATCCTTATCCTACCTAATATCTACACCCAACCTTACTAAGCATTAGTACATAGTAAATTGGTAGTTTATCAAGCCAAAGTCTTAGTTAATGGTTTATTTATAGCGAGAATTGTAGCTTAAAATAATCAAAATAATAATACACAGTCATATTGATTTGTAATATTAACCATAAAACTTTTGTTTGATCATCATTAAAATATGTTTAAAAATATTAAACTCCAGGAAGACTTGTAATAAAGAAGAACATTTTATGAAATAAAATAAATGCCTATGCGTTTCGGCTAACAACCCTTCCTCAGGGCACAAAAAATAAATAAATAAAAATCACACAAACATTTCAAAAAGCATTAAATATACATCCCCATCTTTGAACATATAATTACAGATTAAAACACCTCATTAACTTCCATTCATTCTCTTGTGAATGTGGCAGACCGGAAACGCAAGGTCGTGTGACATGTTTCAAGCTTGGTGAACTCTGACCTACAAAAATCGCATCAACAGATTGCGTGAAACCAACAGAAGATCAAAGCATGACCTCTCTACAAAAGTGTCAAATATGGAGCAATCACTCGCTTTTGCAATTTCTAATCATCTTGTTTAGTACCGCCCCTTTTCACAGTGCCATATGACAGAATTTCGCATGCTCAAAATCTAGTGTGACCACAGCTTTAATTAGTCACCCAAATCAATCAGCAGCTACACAAGAGGTATGTACACATGTATGGAGGTTGATTGTTCCAGACCTTCCCTTACCAGTTTAAAGGTACAGTATGTAGGTCTGTCACTCAGTGATTCAACTAGGTATTGCACTACTAGTTCAAAACACTTGTTTATTCGGCCCCTCCTCTGACGACTCCATGCAAGCGCAGGTTGCCAGATTGATGACACTATCAGCAGCGTGAGAACCTTCCTGACAGACTGAATGAAGGAAATGTGCTACTTTCCACAAAGGCAACCTGAGGTGCTAAAATATAATTGGCTGAACTGCGGTTGGGTGAGGTAAAGGGACTAAAACATTGACAGACGGTCCTGCATGTAACACATAGATAAACAAGATGTTTTCTTGTGTTTTTTAAGAATGCGTGCTTCTTAAATATTTACAAACGTATTTTAGTATTGTTATGCTTTAGAAGAGTCAAAAACTTACATCAACTCTCAAACAAAGGGACAGATATATATATATATATATAAAATCATATAGATATGCGATAATAACTCTAAATCTTCTGTTTAATCCATGCTGAACCCACTAAAAAAACAAAATGACACAAAGAGCTAAAATCGACACCAGGCTGCTCGATACAGTTAGTAAACTAACAAGTGTATGCTGAGGTGTAACCTCACACTGCTGGATCCGACTGCTGGCATCCCTCCTGCACACACTAGCATGAGCCAAAACCCCTCCCTCAGCCGGGCACAAGGGCACGTACCTCCATTCCTGTGCTCCATGCCACCCACCACCGCTGCAGATGCTGCTTACAGATGCAAATCTGTCCCCACATCACTCACTTTAAGAAATGTGAGGGAACCAGAGATTTGTACTGCTTATTTTGTTCCCATTTCTTCAGAATTTATCGCAGGCCTCACCCCTGACGCGCAGTGCCGCAGAGAGGACAGCTGTCTCAGTGAATGTGCCAGAAGCCCAGGGCCAGCGCAAACTGTTTCCTAGCTTCTACTTTGCATATTTGGGCTTCTCTTAATGCAGAAATGCTTTAGGCTAATGGACCTTTTTAAAACTCAAGTCAAAGTGCGGTCAATTTCTTTCCACTTAAGACCTATTTGAGGTGTATAGGGGAAATTGGTACTAAGCTACTGTATGGTGATGTGTATGTGAGTGTGTTTTAAGTAGGACAACCATGAGCTGCCATTATATAACAAATGAGAAAAAGGTACACAGTTAAAGTCTAAATTCAAGTCGGTTAGTGTTGTGGCAGATCACCTACTGCACCTTTAATTTTGGATAAGTAATATGCACTTTATTTAGACAACATTATAAAGGATTATATCACCAATTTTTTTTTTTTCCTCAAATATATTATAAAATTTTAAACAGTTGTATCTTGGTCAAATATTGTTCCAACCCTTCATTGGAACGCTTATTCAGTTTTTGGATGATGTAGAAATTATTACTTGTTTTGTGGACCACGGACATACTTCACATCACTTCTAAATCCGATTAATTAATTCACAGTAAATGCTGCATCACATGAACTTCATGAACTTCATGAGCAACGATATAGAGATGCTTGGTAAGCTGCACTGGGGAAAACAACACGCACCAAATGTCTTCCCAAACTTGTAATGACAAGTGCTTATAGACCAGCTGTTCCCAACAAAACAAGAGCTTTAATGGCTCCTTGGTTTCCTGCCAAAAAGAAAACCTCTTTAACATCTGAATAATTTATTATTACTATTATTATTATTATTATTATTATTATTATTATTATTTTTAATAATAATAATAATAATAATAATAATAATAATAATAATAATAATAATAATAATAATAATAATAATAATAATAGCTCACATGAAAATGTACATTAGCTGTTAATTGTTAATTAACTCTAAGGCCAACTCTCAGGAAACCTTTTCCTTTAACAGAAGATAAAGAAGAAGATCTGAAACTGTGGTCCTGGGTGAATAATAAAATAGTCAATAAAAGGCTAAATATGATTCTGATGCAGATTTGTGCCAACTCATTCAGCACTGGTGTTCCTCCAACAGTGATGGAAAGGAGGAAATGGTTCTGAAAATTAATGAGCTGATGTAAAGTACTTGCATTAACCAGCCACTTAAAGAAAGGCACAAAAAAAAAGTTTAAGGTTTATATAAAAAGGTGAGCTAATGAAACTAGTTTACTCCCTTTATATCAACTTGAGGAGTAAAATATTGCTGTTTAATATTGCTATTGGGTGCTTTAATAGTACAATTCTGTGTGATTATCAAGGTGGCCAGGATTTCGCAACAAAATTAGTCCAATGCAAACATTTGCATGTTAGTCAATAATATCACTGAGTTTTATGTAAAAACTGAATAAAAAGATATTTACACACATTTAGTAAATAAGTAAATAAACTCAATGATGGGCTAAAAAAAATCTGTGCATTTCTGTGTGACCAGTTTAAGCGACAACTTCTTGCCCTCCCTTGTAAAGCTAAAACTTAAGTGACAATAACTGCAATACATCGAAAGACCTCTGAGGCTGGCTCCAAAACAGAGCAAATTTTTATTGACTCCTATGTTAAAATGCAAAAATTTAATAAACTTTACAGCATGAAAAAATTGTTTGAAGCCTGCTACCAAAAACAATTTTGGTTCATAAAGCTAATATTATCCTGTGACAACTGGGGTCCGTTCTTCGTACCTCACTTAAATGATCTAAGATGATTTGGCAGATCCTGGATCTTTTAATCTTGATAACTGATCTCTCGCTAATTTGGTTCTTCAAACAAGTTCGCGAATCAGATTAGAATGTCAGGATAAACTGATCTGAGATCGCTGCGTGTGTTGTGAAGGACATATCTATCGATCCTCGAAATCATGATCAGCAGTGCAACGATTGGCTGACGGCACAGCAGCGTGATGACATCATCTGATTAATATTCAATTATCCATGTGAGCAAAATTACATCAAATTAGCAGTAAACGGCTTGTTAAATATGATTCACAATAACCTTCCACATTTGTTGTGAGCTGCAGGCTTTACTCTTTCATGTGTCAAGAGTATTCATCATGTATTTTAATGCATATCTGTGTATTTAGTTCTACATTTAGAAAAGATTTTCTTTATTATAGTAGCCGTTTTTTAATCGCTGTATGGAATAACTGGATGTTTTCAAAAGCATTTTGATATTAGTAAAGGCGTCTGCAACTATTGTTAAGCATAATCACTGGCATATTAACTGTCAAAACATGTTTATGACTGCATTAATGTATAATTTATTTTTTTTTAAAAGTCACACATTGTGCATTTCTATTATACACAAATTGTACTAAAATGATCTAAAAAGTTCATATGTTTTCTCTTTGCACCAGCAGGTGGCAGTCTTTGTACTTTCATTTCGAGAGTGCAGATTGCATACGTTTTATTAATATGTATAACTTTATTTATTTTATTAATAACTATAACTTTATATATATATATATATATATATATATATATATATATATATAAAAATAGTTACTATTACTATTTTCCCAAGTGTATATAACTACTAGTGTAAGAAAATATCAGAATTCGGTACATACTTTCTCTATTATCTTTGCTTGAACTGAGCCGATCTAATCCTGTTTATATAAATTGAACCTGCTCCCGATCAGGATTAAGCTAGCAGAACTGTTGCTATGACAACAACTCTCGGATCAGCTTTGAAGAACGAAACGATCCTGGATCGTGTCAAAACGTCAATATCCAAATCCAGCTAACTGAGTAATCCACGTACGAAGAACGGACCCCTGTGAAGGGGTGATTTTTTTAAAAAACGCATCCGTTTCATTTATATTAAGCCTTAATATTCTGAATAATTAAAGGTGTAGTCACTGCTACCGCCCACTTGTTGCTTTATTTGCGCTCTTCAGAAACCCACAGGTGACGTCACGGACACTATGTCCATATATATATATATATTTTTTACAGTCTTTGGATTAGAGTGCATCTGGGCTTAGTATGAGTATGTATTTTGCATTCCCTGATATGCTTTCTTTTTAATTCTCACAGTAATGTTTACCATTTTGGTGTATATATCTAATATTACACTTTGTGACAATTGTGAAGGGGGTGCATTTTTTTACAACTCGACAAGTGACATCATGAACACTATATCCATTATTCTATTTTATTTTTTTACAGTCTATGGTCCAGATTCTGTCTGGGTCTAGTATTAGTGTTAATTTTGCATTCTCTGGCATGCTTTTTAAATTTCTATCAATAATGGTTACTACTTTGGTGTATACACCAGGCGACAAAAGTCTTGTCATTGATCCCAGTTGTAAGACCAACAAATAACAACTTGACTTCTAGTTGATCATTTGGAAAAGTGGCAGAAGGTAGATTTTCCCCATAAATCATCTGTTGAACTGCATCCCAATCATCAGAAATACAGCAGAAGACCTGCTGGAACCCTCATGGACACAAGATTCTTACTGAAATCAGTCAGGTTTGGTAAAGGAAAAATCATGGTTTAGGGTTACATTCAGTATGGGGGCATGCAAAAGATCTGCAGAGTGGATGGCAACATCAACAGCCTGAGGTATCAAGACATTTGTGCTGCCCATTAAATTACAAACCAAAGGAGAGGGCAAATTCTTAAGCAGGATAGCGCTCCTCATACTTTAGCCATCAAAATTCCTGAAAGCAAAAAAGGTCAAGGTGCTCAAGGATTGGCCAGCCCAGTCACCGAATATGAACATTGTAGAGCATGTCTGGCGTTAGGGTTAGGGTTAAGATGAATCCAAAGTATCTTGAACTCTGGGAGTCCGGCAAGAACGCTTCTTTGCCATTCCAGATGACTTTATTAATCAGTTATTTGAGTCATTGCAGAGATGTATGGTTGCAGTCCTCCAAACTCATGGGAGTCATACACAATATTAATTCATTTTCCACTGCAGCATGACTTTATATTCTATACTGTACATTATTTCTGTTAAGTGACAAGACTTATGTCCAAGTAGTCAGACCTTTTTGTCCTAATAAATAATTTTAAATCAAAAGATGATAATTTTTTATTGTGGTAAAATAAGCGTAATAAGCGACTTCTATGATCAATTAGAAGTCAAGTTATTTTTTTTTTTTCCTAAATTCCTTTTTCCTCAAGACTTTTGTCAGGTAGTGGATAGCTATTATTACCCTTCGTGACAACTGTAAGAGGATTATTTTGTATCCATTTTTTTAAATCATCCATTTAATTTATACTAAGCCTTAAAATTCTGCATAATGGTGAAATGGTGGCACAATGGGTAGTTTCCCAATGCCATTTAGTATATGTATCCAACATATCATATTCATTCCACTGTGGCGACCCTGATTAATAAAGGGACTAAGCTGAAAAGAAAATGAACGATTGAATAAATAAATTAATGAATGAAATCTGCATAATTAAGGGCGTGGCCACTGCTGTGGCCCACTTATAGCTCTTCAAAAACCTATGGGTGACGTCACAGACACTACGTCCATATTTTTTCTATAATGAAGATACTATCTAAGCATAATATGAGTAATAGTTTTGCAGTCCCTTATAGGCTTTTTAAAAAAAATCTCACAGTAATGGCTATTAATAGCAATAATACTATTGACTTGCAATACACGAATCACCAAGAACCAGTTTCAGAAAAAAAAAAGAAAAGAAAAAAAAAAACTTGCCAACATCTTGGATGACCTCAGTGCAAGTAAGTTAACAGTAAATTTTTAACGTGTGGTGAAGCATCCCTTCAAGCACCTGCACTTTACCCCCCTAGGGACGCTTTAAAAAGTTTGCTCGAGTCACTTTTTTTTTTTTGCACAGGAAAGTGCATTTCCATCTTCTACTAAAGCATGACTACCGCAACTTCACACGGCTACCCGCTGACATCAGTGAAGGCCAAACACTTCCTGATCCTTCAGAATTCGGCGCACAAACTCAGCATCTGTGAATCTCAGAGGTCCGAGTTTCAAGTGTTCATGAGTGGGAGAGGCCACGATGGTTTATTCTGAAGGAGAATCTGACCGCGGGAGCTCTTGTGCTGTTACTGTGAAGCTCCAGTATTGATTGCGGCTTTAGCACAGGACCCCCTGCCCGGATGAAGAGACAACTCTCACACCAAGGTAAGGGTGGTACGATTCAGAGAGACGATGCTACGATTGCACTGAAGGGGCTTTGGGATCCGTTTCAAAGCGAGAACAAGCTTTTGTGGATTCAAACAGTCGATTTTTAAGAATTTGCCCACTTCACCACTCAAAGCCATTTCAGATCTTTTGCGGTTGTCAAAATTGGAGGCTGAAGTCAACATGAAACGACATCCGCAATCCATTTCACTTCAATCCTACAACCCATTTTAGAGCGAAAACAGCATATATTAGAAGGAGATTTGATTGTATCCATCAGGAACAGATTAGATCAGGAAAAGGTGGTTTTCTGGAGCAAAATTGAGGCAGTGCATTATCGTGGTGGAACAGTGCCCTCCTGAGACGTCACAGGATACACTGAAGCTTTTTTGAACAGCGGGTGTAAGAGTGTTGCTTAACATGAATTGATAGAACAAGTTAAGACTAAAAGAAAACCAAGCATAAAACTAAAAGCAGGAATGTCAACAACAGCTGTTGGCAACAACAAAAAACACTTGTCTTTTGAGAATGAAAAGTTGAAGAAATTATTTTGTAACTGTACTGTGAAATAATAATAAATATTATTATTATTATTATTATTAATTATTATTATTATCAACATTGTTCTTATTATGACTAGTATTATTATTTTTATGAATATTAATTTGACCATAGTATCATTTCTTTTGTTTTTTAAATGTTATAAAAATATAATAATAATAATAATAATATTAATAATAATAATATTAAAATCAATAATTTCAAATGCTTGCAAGAATTTAGGCATTCCAACAGCAACTCATCACAAAAAAATAAAATTTAGTTTTTGTATTTACTAAAAAATAAATTTAATTAAAAAATTACAAATATTTTCAGACTACATTTCTTTAATTATTAATTTTAGTGAACATAACATCTAATAATAATAATAATTATTATTATTATTATTAGAATTATTATTAATAATAATAATAATATTATTATCATATAATTTCAAATGTTTACATGAAATTACGCATTCCAACAGTAAGACATCACAAAAAAATGATGTAGTTTTTGTATTTACTAAAGATTAAATTTAATGTGCCTAAACACACCTCCATTCTAGAGCTGCACACCCATGAGTTCACAAAGTGGAGCAAAGGGATTTGTCATTTAAACAACGTGACACAAAACAGGAAAATTAGGGTTGCGCTGGTCTGACAATAGCAACAAATTGCAACAAGCACGTCTTGCACCTTATCGCACAGGGTGTATGATAGGGCCTGTAATTTCTATTACTAATATTACTAATTTTCTTTGTTACCTTTGGTCTTTGGTTGCAAATTTAATTTGATTACACCATTTGATTTGAGATTTAAAAATTTTTAACTGCTAAAACATTGTTTGTTTGTTTTTCTTGTTCAGACAATTTTTAAAAAAAATCCTTATTGCACTTCCTGCAAAACCATTATTGATTTTTGTGCATAATGCAATAAATCTCGATTAATATATATTATACGATACAATTGTTTTATGTTTTGCAAAATCAACCTACAAATGACTGCATCTGCAAATCATTTGTTTACCTGCATTATTTGATTCTTTGAATTATTTTTATTCCTTGTCACAATCCTCTAAACCGTTCTAAAATAAGATACAAATATAAACATGAATTGAATCGAATCATCAGCGCCGACCTCAGATTCACAATCCAAACGTTGTCATATAGCCTGAATTTCAAACTCCACACACCGCAGGGGTCTCTCAAAGCAGCCCTTCAATGTTCAAAGTGGAGTCAAATCTCCAAAGCAAATGAGAAAACAAAAAAAAAAACACAAGGGTGACAGAAACCCGGTGCCACAGAGAGGGTAAAATAACCAAGCCATCCTCGTCTGCTATCAATTAAACATGTGTGTTTCCTCAGAGGAGCCAGCCTGGCTTTAATGAACACACCTTGCGGGGCTGTCAATAACATTAATGCTTTTATTCTAAACACTCTCATGCCCTCCTGGTGGGCATCAGTCTCTTCAGCAGGGGCTATGATCAAGGGCTTCGCCACCAGCCAATCAGCAATCGCCCAGCAATGCACCCTGGGATGCATGGGGCGCACAGCAGGAGCCGCTGGAGGCGCTTGATGCCGGATTGTGAGGTGAAAGCGCAGCGCTGCCAGAGTGACTCCCTGTCAGCATAATTAATGGAGAGTGTTTTCTTTATTGTGTGTGACTTCTGCATTACTTATCGCTGCCTTCCAACCCTCTGGCTCCCGCTTTTATTTTAAAGACTTCTCCTCTCGCATGCTCTTCCTGACATGGCTTTAAGAAATTATTTTAATGCTCCTGGTGTGCTAAAGAAAAAGACTAGAAAAAAGTAGCCTGAACAACGGGGACAGGTCAGGCCTTGGAGAAGAGCAGCCGAACATATATATATATATATATATATATATATATATATATATATATAAATGTGTGTGTGTGTGTGTGTGTGTGTGTGTGTGTGTATGTGTGTGTGTGTATATGTATATATATATATATATATATATATATATGTATGTATGTATATATATATATATGTATGTATGTATGTATATATATATATATATATATATATATATATATATATATATATATATATATATATATATATATATATATATAAAGCATAAGTATATTATGTACTGTCTGCATGGCAAAGAGAAAGGAAATCAGTTATTCTAAACGACTTATTAAAACTATTATGTTTAGTAATGTGTTGAAAATCTTCTTGCCATTAAGCAAAAATTGGAAAAATATACAAAAGGGCTATTAATTCTGTATATATGCATGCACACACACACAAAAAAAATGTAAGAGACCGCTGGGAAATTTCAGTATATCTCAATTTACAATTCATAGTTAAGATTACAGCATGAAATAACAATTGCTTAAACTAACAATAAAGATGTCATTTTTGCAGAGATTCAACGTGGTAATAATTTTTACAAATATAACAAAAAAAAACAATATTAATGATTTTAGAGTTAAGAAAACAATATTTGGTGAAACAACCATGATTTTTAACTAGAAAAAAATCCAAACAATGGTTATTCTGGCATATTGTACTTTTAACGGGGACAAAAAGAAGCTATAAATGAAAGCATTTTATCACACAGCAGAAATGTGCAACAATGGGAATCTAAAAGTGTGTTGATATTAGAGATTCTTGGCCACCGAAAATTTTTCAGCCGAAAATGTTATGTCATTTAATAGACCCTCTAATTCTTGTGGTTTCAGTCATTGTTGGGGTACTCTTTTAAATCTGGATGAATTAACAAATATATATTGTTATTGTTCAATTAGGAAAATAGTTTATGGATAAATGACGGCTCTGGACACTGTTAACATAGGGCTTCCTTTAAGCAAAATACGATTTTTACGGCCATTTGTAGATGTAACTATGTATTGTGGTACTAGACAAAGGTTTGCCAAAGTGGTCCTGAGGCCAAGTGGTGATAATGCTGTAGCTGAATGATGATTCTTGATGCAGTAAGAACTTTTTCTGATTTGGGGTTGTATATTTTACTCGACTGCAAATCAATCTAAATGAATGACTTTCTAAATAGAGCTATTTAAGTAATCTGGTCGAATAGTATTTCTTTCGCAATATATATATCATAGAGGAAGATAAAATTTTGCAATGTCAAATTTTTCCAATATCGTGCAGCCCTAACCTCCATGCATATAACCTATTCCTGCATAACTTCTCACAGGGTGAAAAAAAATCACCTCATCTTTATCAAAGTACCACTTTTCTCCACAATACACGATGCACAATCTAGTGTATCTGTAACACAATGCAATGTATTTGGGTTAGAGCGGTCACCTCATCAGGGAGCTGCTGGTAGACGCTCTCTGCTGTGGCGAGGATGAGGAGCGGCGTGAACGAGGGCACATCCTGCAGCAGCATGAGAAAGCTGCTCTTCACCGTCTCGCTGATGGCTTCCCACCAGGCACTGATGTGAGGCATGTAGATGATGCTGGGCACACACCGCCGAGCCTCACGAAACACCTACGGGACACAAACACACACTAATTACAAATAACACCCAAGCTAGGCTCAGCATTGAGGTTTTCACTGATTTATTCCTTTGCATGTGCTACCAAAATTTTCCATTGTCACAGTTTCTTCTTTAAAACAATGGATTTTATTTGTTAGAACTAGTTATATTTTCATTAAAAGGCACAACATGCACAATTTGTTTGATTAAAAGAGCACTTATTACAAATAACATGCAAGAAAGGCTCAGAAATTCACTGATTTATTCATTTTGTATGCCAATATTTTCAATTGTCACGGTCCCTTTTGTCCACAATGCATTTTAATATTTGTTAGAACTAAATATAGTTTAATTTAAGGGCACAAAATTAAATTAAAATATTTAAAACCACTCCAATATTGTTTTATATTTTACTGAATGTTTTAAAGAATGTTCAAATCCAGAGAAATAAGCAATTTTCAAGTATTGACACAGTGTGTTCATGCTAATGACATTACACACCCACAATTTCAGGTTTGCTTTTATATATAAAAAAAAAGTAATAATAATAATAATAATATATGATACTTTATATGATACTTTATATGTTGTGTGTTATATAACACTCCTCAGAGCAGCATTACATGGCTGCATTTACGATGCATGGTCCTCAATTCGGACTCAATTCCGTTTTTTTTTTCCCATGTGGCGCAGATCAGATATGGCCCATGAACATGTAAGCAGAAACAAATCACATGGATTCCCATTTATTCAAATCAGATTTAGGCCTTGTTATTTTTGGAAATGTATCCAATATGAATCAGATCTGTGCCCTCATGTCTACAGTGTAAGCAGGTAGAACGAATTTTCACCTGTCAATGCGAGTGGTGCGTCATTCTAAACCATAGTGAATGATGTTAAGTCTGACGCTTTCTTTTCAGAACAGACTTTAGCAAAGTCACAAACCTGAAATCTCATACACGACGACTAAAAAAGCTTTTATATTGTCATGTAGCACAAGTATTTAAGCATGTTAAGGAGATAGAGCGCAACAACTGCCATGTAACCAATATAAACTAATATAAAACTATTACATACATCACATGCAGAAATCATGCCATGGACATTACATTAAGATGCCTAAAGGTTTAAAAAGGGCTAGATGGCCAAAGAAGACGGCCAAATGAGAACTTTTCTGTCATAAACTATAGTAAAACAATCTGTCAGAAAGAATTTTAAAACCATGAAACCCTACATACAGATTGAATACATGAAGAAGAAAAGGGCGCTCTTATTATCAGCTGTCAGTCAGCGTCTCTTTTTTTTTCCTGGTCATTACGCTGTGTAAATACAGACAATCAAATACGAGTCACATTTAAAACATGTAAGCCGGTCAACAAAAAGAAAACAAATACAGTCACAAAATCAGAATTGACCATCAAGATCTGCAGTGTAAATGCAGCCTAAAAGAACTCTAAATGTATCCAGCAGCCATAGTTATATCAGACCAAACACCTGCAAGACCTGCATTTCCCTTTGACAATGAGAGAACGACCACTCAGGACACTTAACCCATTATTGGTATCTAATGATAAATTGTGCTAAGTTTGTCCTGAAAATTTTAGTCAAATAAAAAAAAAGTGTCATATTCACTATTCTGGAAAATTTTAAAGCAGAGATGCCCAAAATAGGGCCCACAGGCCAAAGTTGGCCCATGGTAATCTTTGATTTGGCTGATCTGAGAATAGAGGGGGAATGATGGGCATGGTTTATAGAGTGTAATTTCTAATCTAATCTTACCTTTTATTTGTTGGTTTTACTTAAAAACTAACTTAAATGAAATCATTTTCATTAAATTTAGTAAATGAATCAGATTTAGTTTAAATGTGCACACTCACCTGAAGGAGGACAAAGCAAGGCAAAGTGTATTCAGCACTGAACTCCACTGTTCACTATATGTTTGTAATGCAATAAGTTATCATTTTAAAAGTTATATTACATTAGTTAATATGATTTAAAGTAATGTTTTTATTTATTTGTAAAAATTAGGAAATTATCAAATGCAACATTAAATGTAATACAATTTGGTATATTTACCTTTGGCCTCCAGCTCATAATGAAATGTATTTTTTTGCCCCTTTACACAAAAAACTTTGGGCATCCCTATGTCAAAGGCTCACTTAAGGGGTCAAATAACATCACACACATCTCATGAAGGTGAGAAGAAACACTCTCACAGTCCATCTTAGACCTGGATAGAGAATATTCTAAATTACCTACAGCCAATTCACATTAATGTATCTAGTCTGATAAAACAGCGCTGATTTTTCTCCGTGTGATCATGAGTGGAAAAACTAGAAGGTTTGGAGTGTGGCATAATAAAAGCTCTGCTGCTTTAATGCAATGCTGTGCTTGACCTCTCAACAAAAATTGCTTTAGAGCTCTCATTGCACTTCAGCAGCAGTTAGCTTTACTCTGCCTCATACTAATATGATAATAAGTGTTGAATGCTTTAGCTCATCTATGAACATGATTTCTGCAGGAGTCGCGTAGCATGTAATAAAGGCCACAACTCCTATGATTCCACACACAGTCACTGAACCATCAAAATAAACCTTTATTTGATGTAAATATGCGCCCTCTAGTGGCAAAAGTTAAATACAGTACCTTTAAAAGCAATATAATTATAAGCCTATTGCTCTGGACACAGGATGTGTGAATTGTCAGGAGTGAGTTAAGCTTGCCTGAGCGCAGGACTCCTCTGGGGTTTTGGCACTGACAGAGTAAAGTGTGGGAAGGTCGAGGCGATGCACAGTGAACTTCTCCAGGTGGTGCAGCAGAGCGGGGGCCAGGTGTGTGCTCTGCCCCGCACCCTGGGGTCCCGTCAGCAGCAGCCGCGGCCGGTAAGAGGTGGGCTGCTGGTAGGCAGAACTAAAAGGGAGAAGAAAAAAAAAAGATAACATTTACACTTTTACCCAAAGAGACTCACACTCTTGGACACACATCCAGAGGCGTAGGCTGCCCGAGAAGCAGTTGGGTGTTTGGTGCCTTGCTCAAGGGATTCACCTCAGTCGTGTTATTGAGTGTGGAAGAATCCCTGCCGGTGATAGGACCTTTGGCTGACAAGTTCATCCCTTTAACCATTGCTATATGGTTATTTATCTATATAACCACCCTTACAGCAATCAATCCATGTATGTACTCATTAACGTGTCTACGTGTTAATCTATTATCTGGCCATCTTATAAGGTATATATAGATCTCACTATACTCCATTAAAATATGCATGTCATCAAACAAATTATCTATCTATATATTCATCTGGATATTCCTATATCTATAGGATATACAATCCATCCAACCATCCATCTATTTGTCCATCAATCCAACTATGTATCTATCCAACTAACCATCAATTCACACAGTAACATTTGTCTATACATCCTTGTATCCAGGGCTTTACATTTACACCCGCCAACCCGCCAAATGCGGGTAGATTTCGGGTAAGACAGACACTCCCACTAGCCGCTTTGGCTGGTTGAATATAATTTTCCTAGATAATAATTCCTAAAAGCAGGGTTCGACAATAAGGATGGTCCAATATGCATGCACAGGCGATCGAGAAGCAACACGACTGACAAAAATAACTTTGCGAGAGCAAAGCAGGTGAATACCGAATGAGAGGAAAATTACTCGCGCTAACAGCTGAGGTTATGCGCGCAACTGTTTATAACGCGTGCACGCTCCCGTTTCCTTTCGTGAAGCAACTGTGTCTCGAAACACAACTGATGCGATCGGTTCTCTTTTAAATAGACTGAACAAAAAGGGAGGAACGTGCACCTACCTACAGTCTTGCTGCTTTCAAGAGTTCCAGAGTTGACTTATTGTAAGCAGCGCTAGTTGCTTTCGGTTTAACCATTCTTTAAAAAGATACTTTATGGGTCTATCATTAACCATGCCTGTGTGATCATCCTTTCATTATTACAGTATGTTTTTTTACCTGCTTTCTTTTGCATTAATATGATTTAATTATTATTTTTTTCACAATAACATTGCTTTAATGGGAGAATAACTCCCCATTTATGTGTAGTTAACTGGTGATCTGGGACCTTTAGATTAGATTAGATTAGATTCAACTTTATTGTCATTACACATGTACAAGTACAATGCAACGAAATGCAGTTTAGATCTAACCAGTAGTGCAATAGCAGCAAGTGCAGGATACAGGAATAAGTATAGTGTTAGTATAAGTGTTAGCCAGAACACATGACTGTGCATATGTTTTGTTAAATTAAAAGTATAGTATTCAGCTATATTTTGCATGTTTTCACATATTTAAAATTTGTGGCTTAGAAATAATTAACTGTTTATTTATGGCGTGGTCAGAGATAAATTGGGTAGATCCTTCATTTTGGGCTCTTAAAATTATGAAAATGAATAGTAATATATGAAACCCTGACCCATTTGCTCATGATAATTGAGCAAGCTCATACACGACACACAAAAAGTGAAATGAATGAGGAGGCATGTAGAGATAACGTAAACTCTAAATCAAGTAATTTTAGCATGTCAAAGTCATATTTGTGTATAAAATATATTTTCCCAACAAAAAAAATTGTGGCTAGTGAAAATGGCGAGTGGCTAGTAATGTTGAAAAACTACTAGCCACAGTGGCTGGTGGTCAAAAAAGTTAATGTTAAGCCCTGCTTGTATTCATTCTAACCATATATCTATCATCTACCCATTTATCCACATAATCAATCAATCCAACAAACTATCGTCTATCCAAAAATGTATTAATTCATCTAAACAAATAGTAGTCATCTATATTGTACATCCATTTATTCATCCATACATCTATCCAATTATCCATCAACATACATCACACCATCAATTAATTTCTCCATCAATCCACATACCGTCAATCCAATTATCTATCAATTCATGCATCTCAGCATTCATGAACCATACATACATCCATAACCCATTTAACCAATCATTCATCCAACTTTCAATCCCAGTTGCCCCAGAGATTAATGTGCTATGGTGCAAACTGTATGTATTAATCCCAGAACAAAAGCAAAAGACGCTGTAAAGACGATGGCTGAAGCTGGTAAGAGAGTTTCATTGTTCACAGTGAAACAAGTCCTGTACCAATATGGGCAGACAAGCCACTCAGCAAGGAAGAAGCCATTACTATTACTACCATTACTAGCCAGATTACAATTTGCAAAATCACACAGTGAAAAAGACTGTTTGGCTGTTGAATCTAATGACCAGTGTTACATTTGTAAGACAAAGGGGGAAGCTTACAAGACTAAGAACACCATCCCAACTGTGAAGTAAAGGGGTGGCAGCATCATATTATGGGGCTGTTTTGCTGCAGGAGGGACTGGTCCACTTCACAGAATTTCATTATCAAGAAAGAACATAGATAAGCCAGGAAATTAAAACTTCGCCACAAATGGGTATTCCAAATGGACCATGACCCTAAGCATACAGCCAAATTAGTTAAAATGTGTTTTAAGGACAACAGTGAATGTTTTGGAGTGGCCATCACAAAGCCCTGGGGTCCGTTCTTTGTACGTGGATTACTCAGTAAGCTGGATTTGGTTATTGACGATTTGACACGATCCAGGATCATTCCGTTTTTCAAAACTGATCCGAGAGTTGTTGTCATAGCAACAGTTTTGGTAGCTCAAACCTGGTTGGGAACGGGTTCAATTCATATAAACAGGATTAGATAGGGTCAGTTCAAGCAAAAATAATGCAGAAAGTATGTATCAAATTCTGATATTTTCTTACAGTAATAGTTATATACACTTGGGAAAATAGTAAATATTGTTTAACTATATGTATAAAGTTAAAGTGATTAATAATAATAAAATATTTCCCAGAGATGGGTTGCGGCTGGAAGGGCATCCGCAGCGTAAAAACTTGCTGGATAAGTTGGCGGTTCATTCCGCTGTTTTATATATATATATATATATAAAAACTTATGCAATCTGCACCAACACAATGAACTTACAAAGACTGCCACCCGGTGGTGCAAAGAGAAAACTTATTGATATGAACTTTTTAGATTGTTTTAGTACAATTTGTGTATAATAATAGACATCCACAATATGTGACTTTTTTTTAAAGCAATAATACATTTATGCAGTCATAAACATGTTTTGACAGTTAATATGACAAGGATTTGATGCTTTATAAAAGTTGCAGACGCCTTTACCAAGATCAAAATGCTTTTGTAAACATTCAGTTATTCTTTACACAGATTTAAAAAACCGGCTACAATAATGCTACTATAATAAGGAAAATCTGCTCTAACTGTAAAACTAAAAAAAAGATTTCTCTTGACACATGAAAGGGCCAAGCATGCAGCCTACAACAAGGTGTAAGTTATTGCGTATCAAATTTAACAAACCATTTACTACTAATTTTATGTAATTTTGCTCACATGGATAATTAAATATTAATCAGATGATGTCATTACGCTGCTGTGCCAATCGTTGCATGCAGCGATCTCAGATCAGTTCATCCAGACATTTTAATCTGAATCACGAACTTGTTTGAAGAACCAAATTAGCCAGAGATCAGTTATCAAGATTAACAGATCCAGGATCTGCCAAATCATCTTAGATCATTTAAGTGAGCTACAAAAGAACAGACCCCTGATCTCAATTCTACAGAAAATGTGTGGGCAGAGTTGAAAAAGCGTGTGCAACCAAGACCTACAAATCTGACTCAGTTACACCAGTTCTGTCGGAAGGAATAGACCAAAGTTCCAAAATAAAATATATTGTGCTTAAAGGGGAAAACATTTTTTTACCCAGACATTTAAAACATATTTTAGAGCGGTAATTAGAATACTGTAGTACAGTGAAACCATGATTTTTTTTATCCAAGGTTATCATGCCATCAGAATGTTATATCAGCTCATCCCAAATGTAAACTTTTGACTGTCTAGAAATTAATAAACAATATTCTAAAAAACAATTCTGTCAATATTCTGCCATTTAGCAAATGTAAATCATGTTGGTAATTCTAACGGACCTAAAACAGTAAATGTTTAGTATGATTTAAAATCAGACATTTTTGTTTTTAATTGCAATGTGCCTTTTCTACAGTGTATGTAAACTTCTGGTTTCAACAGTATATACACCAAACTACTATACTACCAACTACACCTAACTACTACTAACTATGCATCACTCCATAAATTCATTCATCTATCCAACCATTAAACTAACCCTAACATTTATCAAAACATGCATTCACTCATCTAACCATATATCTATCATCTATACATCCACCCATCATTCCCTCCAAATGTGTATTCATCCAGCCATCTATCCATCCACCCATTTGTGCATATCAGCATTTTTCCGCCCCTCTAATTTACTAATCATCTAACCATATATCTGTCCATCCATCAATATTTCCATCAATCTACTAAGCCATGCATCTCTCAAACCATCAAGCTATCCCGTTATCAAAAATGCATTCCTCATTCACCTAACCATATAGCTATCATCAATACATCCAACCATCTATCACTCCATGCATCCATCTATCCATCAATCCCTCCAAATGTTTGTCCTTCCATACAACCATCCATCCTACACTGTCCATTTTTGACACAGCTGAGTTGAGAACATACCAATCAAACCTGTTCACCAAGGAGGCACAGACATGACACCTGCACAAGGGAGCACACTAGTTTTAAGACACAGCCTTATAGTTTCTTAATTAGTAAGAGTTGCTGACAAGCAGAATCAAGCTACTATGGCTAACTGAAACTTCAATAATATAATAGAGAGACATACAGAAGATAATTGATAAAGTTGGCAGCTCTTTAGGAAGGACACATTTTCATTAATTTGACATCTATACTGTATATTAATATGAATCCCTTGCCAACATCTCATTAAGTGTGAGGATCTGCAAGTATTGATGATCACAAGCTAAAGCCATAAAACACAGTTTTACTGAACCATGATGAATAAATCAATGTAAAAGCAATTGAAGTAGGTCAGATGAAGAACACAAGCCTTCTCTGTGACAACTGTCAGTTCTGCAGCTTTCCAACAGATGGCAGCCAAACACAGCATTAGTTTATTGCATAGGTTTAGGGATTTAAATACAGTGCTCGACATAAATGAGTACACCTTTTGAGTACATTTTTCTGTGAATATAGATCATATCTTTTGGTGCACTTAAATAAAACAGATTTATTAAATGGATATATTTATTAAAATAATATTTTAGTCACTGAACATCTTTAGAAAAAGAAAATATAGTTAAATTCATGCTAAATATTGGGAAAAACAAACAAAATTGTATACATCTTTGGTTTCTTTAGAATTTTGCTGTTTTTAATTGTTTTATTCACTATTTTTTTAACATGTAAATTTAGCTGTACTTATTTTGGACCGTTATATTAAGTTATTTTGTTAGATTAGCTCCAGATTTGGCGTCAGTACTGACTAATCTAATGTATATGCACTAGGGTTGGGCGATGTTGACCAATTTGGCATCGTACAATGTCTAATGTGAAATATCGCGATGGACGATGCCATCGTCGTCGTAGATGGGAGTGGTTGTTAAATATCAGTTAATTCATAACAAATTAATTAATTGTAGCCTACCGTTTTGACTACCTGACCTACCGTTTTGACTACCTGACCCCCGTAGTCTTTGCTTTACCCATAACCAAACCATAAATAAATAAAGTTACAAACAAATGACCACCTGTCAATCACTTTTTCTCCGCAGGACTTTGTCATGAATGGGCTCCATGAGCTGTGTCGTTCTAATGGCCTTCGTCGTTCATTGTTTTCACTTCAAAATCCTTACAGCGTGTGTGGATTTAGGAGACATTTATGCAAAATGTATCTTTGCACCAAAAAGCCCCAAACGCAGCACTCAGGAACAGATAAACAGTTGTTATGTGAACCTGCTGAATAAAAAAAAGCCTGCAATGCTTGCCCCGCCTTTGTGCTCTTCTTATTGGTCCACTGCTCTAACTGAACGCGAATGATTGGTTAATATCAGCCGTCAATCACTCGGTTAATGCCTTCTGCCTTCAGATGACAGGAGCTACAACCGTAAAAATGTAAAGCGCTGAAGATGAGAGAATGAAAATAACAGGTGACAGATTTACCTACAGTTACTAATAATGGCACATCTGATTAGCAATCATGTGCTGAATGTTAATCTACTATTTACACTTTTGCAAGAGTGGATAAAATACTTCCAGTGTTTCAAGTCTGCTATGAAAATAACTAAAGCCATTTACTGTAAAGTTTGTGGGGTGGGGTTTGCAGGTAACAGTGTTTGCTTCATTTAATCCTCACAATGCTGTCAGCCGTGCAAGTGGCAGCTATATGCGACATTTAAAACAGCTCATGAAAAGACCGTTATTGCTATTAAGATGATATGCAAATAATAAGTTATTTGTCAATGTAAATGTGGGGTTGGGCGATGGATCGCGATGCATCATCTATCGGCACGAGAGTGTAACAATTAAAAATGTTCCATGACATACTGTACGCACACATAGGCTTTGAATATCACTTTTGTTAGACACACTAGGTTAGGAGCACGCTCCACCCGCTGTATTTTTGGTTTTCTGTTATCATAAGGGTAAGGCAGCGCAGAGTTGTGATGATATTCTTTTCAATATTGGTGTATGCTTTTTTTTCTTTTGGTTATGTAACGGAGGCCAGTTAGTGAAGTGCTATGCAGGTAAACCTCACTCCTCTGACCACTGAAGATGCTCTAGCAACAGATGCTAGAGGCCATGGTCTTAAGCCTTCTTGTTAGACCGACTGTCTTACATGCAAATAATCGCCAGTTCGATCCCAGCTCAGAGTGGATTGGGTACAGTAGGACCGGTGGGTTACACGTGGGGGCTCGTCCGGGATAAGGTAGAAACTGGGCCGTTAGAATAGGTTGTTTTGTTTCCTTTATTTCTATTGTTTGGACGCTGTCAACCTCTCATCTCTCCAACACCCCCATTTACCCGTTTGAACATTTTGTGTCCCATCACTGGGAAACATCCATACTAGGGTTGGGCATCTAAGCTATAATGCCGATCCGATACGCATCTCGATACAAAGAATACGATCCGATATATTAGCGATACATTTGTGACATATTGCGATGCAACACGATACGATTCACACCCATATCACGATACGATGCGATATTTCAGCACTAACTAATTAGATCAAGTTTATGAGATGATGTGAAAGAGGATGCTGTGCCATTGAATGAGTTTGATTATTTATAAACCGAGCAAAACCAAGACTTTTTTTAAAAAACTGGCTCTTCTCTCAGAGCCAGAGTGTCAGTTTACAGTAGAGGGCCATTTTAGAACATACAGCACATATTATTTAAGTATTTTCAAGATAAACAGAATGAATAAGTGCAATATATATTAAAAATATATTTATATTTGCACTCTTTCAACATAAAGGTTTAGCATTGCACAACAAGAATTGTGATTTAACTTTTCAACTATGAAAACAAGTTTTACAAAGATATTTTGCCACTGATTATTCAAAACTTAAGGTCGTGAACTATCAGTGTTATGCTGCTTTGAAACATCACTGTCACTGTAAACAACAGGCTAATAAAAATATAACAAACCAGCAATCTTCTTGCTGTGAGGTGGTCAAACTACCCACTGTGCCACCGTGACACCCATTATTTTTATCATTATTATTATTAATATTATTATTATTATTATAATTAAATAAAAATTAGCAGGAGGAGGTGTTTGAAACCTTCGTTCTCCGTGACACTAGTCTGAATATCTTTGCAGATGAACAATGCAATAGCATTTGTTATTGGCGTAGAGCGCACAAAACTGTTGCGCACGGAAAAAAAAAAACTTGCAATGCTTTTCTGACCACTTTTGGAGCTGGTTGAAGCAGTGCGAAAGCCGGGGATGCAGGAACACTGGAAGATGCTTCCACAACAACACCGTGGCGCCGCTTCAAGTGAGATTTCAGATTAGTCATACTGCCCGCGTATTTTACAGATGCGCGGCACATTTTGCAAATTGCATCTGTCCTGTCATGTCGTCCATCCTTAAATCCATAATGTTGCCATACTTTAGATTTAAAACTCAGTGAGGAATAAAATGTTTGTTTTGCTTCTCGCGCTTTCTGAGGGCGCTCCACTAGCTTCATCCGCACACCTCATACACTGAGTTGTAGTGTAAGTGTACACATCCGCAAATCCGTTGCTAAGGCATACTTTATGTAGGTCGATTAAATTATGCGCCAAAAACAGGTTGACAACACTTGTTAATAAATAAAAAATACACTCTATGTTAAAAATATAAGCTGTATCTCGGAAAAATCGATGCATCTCGCAAAAACCGATGCATCTCGATTTGCTTCCAAAATTTCACTCATCCTCTGCTGCTCAACCGATGCACTCGCATCATGCACGCGCATGACCGCGTATCGATACATATCGATGAATCTTCCCATCCCTAATCCATACACACTCATTCACACACATACAATTTAGCGTACCCAATTCACCTGTAGTGCATGTCTTTGGACTTGTGGGGGAAACCGAAGCACCTGGACGAAACCCACACGAACACAGGGAGAACATACAAACTCCACACAGAAATGACAACTGACCCAGTCGAGGCTTAAACCAGTGATCATCTTGCTGTGAGGCGATATCGCTACCCACTGCACCGCCCCATACCTTTTATAAATAAAATTCACTTAATTGCATTTCGTTCTTTTCCCTCACTCTCCAATATTGTGTTTGCCTATGCGTGTTTCATCTATAATTAATGTTATTCTCTATTTAAATGAGAGGTTTGTGAGGGGTGTACTCATATATGCTGAGCACTGTATCATCAATAAACTTCAACTTAAATGACTTCATAAACTTGATTTAAATAACTGTCTAACTATACAACAAGTAAAGTGATATTCTAAATCTAGATAACGTGAGAATGAAAGCTATGTTCAGAGTGAAATTAAGTGACTCACGTGGTAAAATGGAGAAAGGGTTTATGGGTCGTGCAGGAAGCTGCTTTCTTCGGCGATCCGGACTGAGTTTCATAAATGGAAGAAGCACCAAGACATTCCTCATCCTCACTGTACGAGTCCTCCACCAACAGATGATTGTCACTGTCTAATGTAACAGAGAAACAACTGTATATGACTTCTGCCATTTCTCTGCAATCCATTATGACCACATCTGTTTAACTACAACAGATAAAAACTGAATGGTCAGCAGGAATAGATTTTATTTTATTTGCTTATATTTCATTTTAGAACGCTTTTAAATCTAATCTAAAGGCTTAATTTTAATTCTTGTTTTTTTAATCGCTAGCTTTCAATTGATGCTTGCCTGGTATTTTTATTCCTACATTCTATTATTTAAATATTATTATTTTTCCTTTCTATTTTAAATTCTAATTTGTCTTTTGTTGTTGTTGTAAAGCACTTTGGATCCATTAAAGTTGTTAAAAACTGTGCTCTATAAATAAAGTTAGTCTTGCCTTGCTTTGCCTAACAGTTGTAAAAAAAAAAAAAAAAACACTTAAAAAAAAAAAACACTTTAAACACTTTTAAACACTTTTTTTCTTACTCCTGGCACATTGTATATAGAATCCCAAATGTAATGCAAATTTTTTAATTGCTCAATTTTTGTTTTTGTTTTTTGTCACAAATATAAGAGGTTAAAAATGTTTTTAATAATACTTGAAAAAAATATTAGAAAATTAAATGGGTACAAACCATGCAATCCAACAACAAAAATACTTTTCAAAAATGAAAAAAGTTAGAGTTAAAAGTTAGTGTCACTTTTTTTCCTGATCAGCTTAGTTGGCCGGCCAGCTCTAGGAAGAGTCCTGGTGGTTCCAAACATCTTCCACTTATAGATGATGGAGGCCACTGTGCTCTTTGGAACTTTCAGAGCAGCAGAAATTTTTCTGTAACCTTCCCCAGCCTTGTGTTGAGACAATCCTGTCTACAGACAATTTCTTTGTCTTGCTTGGTTTAAGCGTTGTCATGCATTATATAGACAGATGCCTTTTTAAATCATGTCCAATCAACTGAATTTACCACAGGTGAACTCCAATTAAGCAGCTGAAACATTTCAAGAATGATCAGTGGAAACCGAATGTACCTGAGCTCAATTTAGAACTTCACGGCAAAGGCTGTGAGTACTAAGTAAATGTGATTTTCCAGGGGGTTTTTTTTATTTTGAAGAAATTTGAAACAATTTAACATTGTCATTATGGGGTATTGTGTGTAGAATTTTGAGGAAATAAATCAATTTGCTCCATTTTGGAATAAGGCTGTAACATAGAAAAAAAATTGAAAAAAGTGAAAATAGTGCACTGTATCTGAATTGAAACACACCATTTACTCACATCACATAAATAGTTAACTATATGTGACAAACAAAACAATTTAATAATCAACAAAAATTGTATCTATTATGACATAGTTATACACTGTATATTTTCAATGGGTTAAAGCAAAAAAGATGCCCACTATTTCATTACTTTTAAGCTATTCAGGTGCAACCACAGACAGGTAATCTGCTTCTCTTTTTCAAGTTCAAAGTAAACTTGAATGCATATGTATATAAAATAGCCTATGTGATATACTGACATCATCAAATATGTCATATACAGCAAATATACAGTAAAATAAAAAACAAAAAAAAAGGAATTAAAAAAGGGATTAAAACAAACAATAACTCTAAAAATGATAATTACAAGATTAAAACATGTAGATTATTTAAATAAGGCAAATGTGTTAACCATACTATTAATGTACATATATTTGGCAGCCAGTTTAGACTAAATATTCATCATCTCTGAGTAAAGTTTTTCTGAGTCATTTAGATTAAAGAATTAATTATTATATGTTTCGCTTACTCTTTTTCTGACTCGAAAGAAGGCTTAAGTAAAAAGGTTATGCAAAAACGCATACAATTAACGACAGCTTTAAAAAGCAAAATCGAAAGCCAAATCCCAGACTTTTTAGGAGATTTAGAAACCCCAGCCAGACAACTTTTTAAACTCCCAAATAGGCTGTGAGAGTGTTGACAGGTCTCACGCGCACAGAACAAAATGGGTAAACAAGAAGAGGAGGGCACAAAAAATGTGTCACTAAATATACTTAGGCAGCCATCAATATACCTGGGCAGCCCGTCCAATTCTATGAGTGGGAAGCACTGACTTTGTTGTGTTTATGGCTCTCTCTGTTTCTCCTTTTTATTGTTAAGTCAAGTTTTTGTTCTTTCTGTGTCTCTTTTTAAATGGATAGCTCACCATATATGAGGCTCAAAAAATGTACTTTGTTAAAAAATAAAACAACATATTCTGAAGAATGTTGGGGGGGAAGAGCAGCCATTTATAGTAGGGCCAAAAAACATGAAAGTCAACAGCTGTTTTATCCAACATTCTTCAGAATATCTTCCTTTGTCTTATCTTCCCTAAATTATAAGAAAAAAAACTCAAACGTGCTAGGAATAGTTGGAAGATAAGTAAATGTCTGCTGTCAATTTCTGGTGAATAATTCTTTTTAGTCAATAAAAAGTCAACCAAACAAAGCATACCGTGTGTGTGTTCCCTGTGCAGGAGCTCTGCGTGGGGGAAGACTCGCGTCAGGCAGGCCAGTGTTTGATTCAGCGTGGGCTCCAGAAGAGGCTTTAGGACACAGGAAAGGGCCTGGCCAGGTGGAGCGAGGGCTCTTTGGCCGGCAGGTACAATAGAGCGTAGGGCACGACCAAAGTCCTGCGGCCCTAAAACAATGGAGGCCACGTCCAGCTGATAGCGCTGACTGCTGCCGTAGATCTGAGGATAACGCCGCCGCAGAGCCGCCAGCGCAGCCTCCGTGCAAAGTGCTTTAATGTCGGCACCACAGTAACCTGAGACATGGAGAGAGAAACGAGGGAGTGTTAGAAATATTTGGATGACAAAAACACAACATGAGTAACATCAGTAGTCAAGTCATGTTAAATTCTAGTGTTTCAGGCAATACTGATTGTCTCAATGCAGCTTCAGAGACAAAGAAATTGTACATTTATTATTAATTAGATTTAATAAATTTTTAGTTTTAAAATAATACTTAACTATTAAAAAAAGAGAGAGAGATAGAGATAAAAATCTAACTTTGAGTTCAGATAGTTTAGATCAGGGTTGCCCAATTTTTTTCTTATGAAGGGCCAACAAACAACTTTGACTGAGGGCCATGGGCTGAAAGTAAATATACCAAACTGCACTACATTAAAATTGTTTAAATGAAAATTAAAACAAAAATAAATAGAAAAAAATACTTTAATCATATTAATAAATATACATTTCTGTATACTTATGATGAACTTCTTACAATCAAAAATAAACAATTCCTATTATAACAATGGAGTTTATTGATGAGTACACTAGTGAAGCTACCCCTGCCCTTGCCTTGATTTGCTCGATGATGTCTTCTGCATTGTCCTCTGTCGAGTGACAGTATTTACATTTTTTAAAAATATGATACATTGACAACATTTAATTTCAGTTTTCTTATTTGTAGCTCAACAATTAAACAAACAAGTGGTTCCGTTAAATTAGAAGTTATGATCTCTGCTAAAGGCATTCCCTACAACCTTCCCCATCATTCTGCCTCTTTTGTCAGATGAGATGGTGGGCCAAATCAAAGGTTACCCACGGGGTACTAGTTTGGGCATCTCTGGTTTAGATTTACCATCTCTGGTTTAGTAGTTTAAATAACATAGTTAGTATAACTAAATGAAAAAAAATCAATATTAATTTTAATATTAATCTAATATTAAAATGCAACTAAATTTGAACATGTTAATTTTGATGAATATGTACTACCATTAATATATAATAATTAATTATTTTAATAACTAGGACCAAATTTCAGCATTCTTTCTAAATTCCATTTATTTCAATTTACATTGTTTTGGAATTAATTTTAACAGTCATTTAATAAGTCTTTATTAAAAGTAAAGTTTGTGCTATAATCATGTCACAATAAGTAGTTTGGATATCCTACTGCAATATCTGTATATATATTAAGTATGTGTGTAAACATTCATAAATGCAGACATTAAAAGACAAAAAAAGTATTTGCATGTACTGTATATAGGCATTTATGAATGTTCGCTCATACACACACATACATAAATTTATACAATCACAAGTACTTTTTGTCTTTTAATGTCTATATACACTCAACGGTCACTTGTAAAACTTCTCTTGTTAACAGGCATGTGATGTGCACACATAGGGCTCAACCTGTGCAGAGCACATGCCCTTTTTTCCCATGCATATAAAGTGCCCTTCCAAAATGAACTGAAGTGTGAATCATCCCAGACTGGTTTCTTGAACATGGCAATGAGTTCACTTTACTTAAATGGCCTCCACAGTCACCAGCACATTCGGGATGTGGTGGAATGGGTAATTCGCATAATGGACGTGCAGCTGACAAATCTGCAGCAACTGCGTGATGCCATCATGTCAATATGGACCAAAATCTCTGAGGATTATTTTCAGTACCTTTTTTAATCTATGCCACAAAGGATAAGGCAGTTCTGAAGTCAAAAGTGGGTCCAACCCGGAATTATTAAAGTGTACCTAATAAAGTGGCCAGTGAGTGTATATTAAGCATATAATAAGCAATGTATATTGTGTCAAGTTAAATATAAGAAATTTTGTATTACTTAACAAATAGTTACACAAATATATGTATAGACTAAATATTAAACAAGTTCTGTTTGGCTGTATTTTATCACAGAGCTCACTTGACACAAACAATCATTTATGTTTAAACTAGTTGAGATGAAAGTGAAATGCATCACATTCCCATCAGTCTTACCAACACATCTCTCAGCTAGCTCATCTATGAAGGGCTCGGCTAGTTTGGGGCTCCAGTCCCTGGTGTGGATTTCTAGAATGTGCTTTCGAGCCTGTTAGTGAGCATAAACACAAACAGAGACAGTGTACAGATAAAACAAATGCACAGCGAAACTGTTTTGATCATAAACACTTAAAGGGGCTGGTGTAAACATAAGAGCTAGCGTTTGGTTAGCAGGCACCCTGCTGTGAAGACAAACTACTGCATACACACATCCAGAAATTACACCGCCACAGATCTGACCTCAGAATACAAGCTCAAACTATTTATTTAGGAACATTTAGCACATTTAAAAACTATGCTGGTATTAGTAGTAGTAGATGGATTATATGTAGTAGTAGACGTTGATGTAGTTGTAGTAGATGCATATGTAGTAGTAGCAGATGTAGTACTAGTAGATGCATTAAATGTAGTAGTAGATTTCTAGTAGTACATTTCCTGATAACGTACGAGGCTCAGACACACTCTCCCAGTTCAAATCTAGATTAAAGACCTATCTGTTTAGTAAAGCATACACTCAATGCATCACTTAGCGGGTTTCCACACAAGTTTCTGCATCTTGCTTATATACACTATGAACAGCAGCTACGCTAATTATTCTCTTTTTTTCTCCATTTCCACCTGAGGATACTCATCCTGAGGTCCTCAGATTATGCGGAGTCACTGATTGGATCCAAGACCAGCGACGAGATGATCCCAAGGTTTCCATATGTGGGACCAGGCCGTATCCTGAGCTGCTGCTGTGCTGGTCATGGGGAGTGGAGAACATGAGACTGATTCCAGTGATGCTCCAAGGAGAGACGAGTCTTCACTGAGGCCAGCTTCCAGCCTTCACCACTGAGACTGCAGCTCTGCACAAGACTTTTGGCCAGCGGAGAAATTAAAATGGTCGTGCCCAACTGAGTCTGGTTTCTCTCAAGTTTTTTTTTCTACATTCGCCTCGGTTAAGTTTTTTTCACTCTCCGCTGTCGCCTCTGGCTTGCACGGTTTGGGATCGGTAGAGCTGCCCATTGATGAATCGATGAACTCTTCAGTGTTTGGACTCTCAGTAATGATTTTAAAACACTGAACTGAGCTAAACTGAACTTAAACACTAAAAACTGAACTACTCTGTTCCAATTACTTTGACCATTTATGTGAAGCTGCTTTGACACAATCTACATTGTAAAAGCGCCATACAAATAAAGCTGAATTGAATTGAATAGTAGTAGTAGTGGTAGAAGCATTCAATAGTCTGACTGTAAATCTACTTACATCTACTTTAAAGATAGCATTAAAGGCTTAAAGACCATTCAAGATGCGTTTTAAAATCATGTTTTAAAATTTGGCTCAGAAATCAGCAAATTTCATCAAAATTAATTGCCATTTCAGTTGTCAAGCTGTCAACAAGTTTTAACAGACAGAATCAATGACATTACCACAAATAAACTATTTGTTTCAGTGACTAAACCATCTGCAAAGGCTAGAAACCGAGCAGTCAGACTAGTTCTTTGAGGGCAAGCGTTTTGAGTGTGGGACACAGAGGAGCGAGTGTCATTTTGGCTGCAGGCGACGAACGTAATCCTCAGCAAAGTGGAAAAAGGATTTGCACACCTTTTTATCTGGCAGGTTGAACAGAAACTCCCGGTCGAAGCGTCCGGGCCTCCTGAGTGCAGGGTCGATAGAGTCGAGTCTGTTTGTAGCACCGATGACCACTATCTCCCCCCGGCTGTCCAAACCATCCATCAACGCCAGTAATGTTGACACTATGGAGCTGAAAAATGAAGAGAGAAATCAAACATAACAGAGATGCATCAATTAACAGGTCAGAAATTTGAATACAATAGTTTCTGCTTCAAATAGACTGATTTCACACAGCCGCCATTTTTACAAGCGAAATCAAGCCTGCGGTCAGAAAAAACCCGGAAGTATTGCTTGGAGTTACATAGGAATGCTGTGTACCTGGCTGTATATCTTATCACAAAGAGAAAGTGACACAAATTTATCATTTCACCGAAGGTCCGTTCTGAATGAATGATGAAAATAAAAATGGATATCAGACCTCATTTTCAGCTAAGTTAAGGGAAATAACACTAGTTAGCTAACATTTTCTTTTCCAAACACTCGTTTTAGATGCCATTTATCAAACTCAAGTTAATAATCTGAAAATTTCACTATATTAGACTTGTCACAACACTGACTTTCCAACTGAAATAAAAAAAAAAAAAACGTCCATTTCCCGTTAACATTTAAGGCACTGTTGATGGCGATTGTGTTCAACAGTGCTCAACAGAAATTACTGAAATTGTCAGAGAAGGTCATCATGTCATCCACCGCTGTACACAGCGTACAAACACAGATGAGCGATCCGCTTGATGACTCGACTGATCCTTGCGGCTGCTTCATGCTCCAGTGTCTGTGTATCTGAAATTGCACTGGGTAAAGAGCGGTGAACTGATGACCTTCACGGCCAATCACAGTCATTTCTGTTGAGCACTAGTGAATACTACGGCAAATCAGCTGTTTAAGAACGCGCTCAGAGGCGCTTCAATGTTAGCGGGAAATGGACGTTTTTAAAACTTCAGTACCATGACAAAACTATTACAGACAACACAGGGGTGTGCTACAAGGGGACTGCATTGTTTTATCGCTCACCAGGTTACATAGGCTGAAGCAGGAAAGTGTCCCCCATGGTGTTTACCTGGTGCCATGAACTAAAGTCTAGGAGAACACTTAAGCAAATTACCCACGAGTCCACGTTTATTATTATAATTTTTTTTAGAGCTGCACGATATATCGTTGAGTGAAACTCACAGCGGTTTATCATAAACTTTTCATAGATAATTTTTCCCGCAATTGACAGCAAGAACGAACATAGAAGCATTGTCTTATTGACAAGCAGCACCTACATGTGTTCAAAAGAATCTAAAACGCCAAATGATTTGCTATGAAAAAAAAAAGAAATCATTTATTTTTGGCATGCTGATTTATGGGAAATCGTGCATATAGGTCCATATAATCACCTTGCAATTTTTAAAATTATTGCTTTTTTGCTTTGAGTATAGACTATTCAGTTCATAGGAGCAGTTCAATCTTTTATGAAGTTTGTTGTATACAAATATAACATTTTGAAATATTTATAATTAAAGATGTCATCTATCGGCCTCCAAGTCTGAAGAGTTATCGGTTATTGATATTGGGCAAAAAATCCATATCGGTGCATTTAAAGTTTGAGCCTCGCGTATCCTCTGGTCTGTGTTGCAAACTCCACGACCACGAAAGGACTTCTTAAAAGACTTCATCGTCCAAGCATCAGAGAAACTAGCAAAACAAGAGAGAGAAAGACGCACTAAATTCAAGTATTTAGTCGTGCGTTTTGCTGTGCCCCTTTATCAGAGAGGTGTTTTTAAAGTCTTGGTGGTTCTTAATAGTTGTGTGGAACTGAGTTAGATTTGCCATTCTTTTATCTCAATTCTTCTGTATTTCCTTGCTTTCTTTTCTATGTTGTTTTTGTTGTTATGTTTTGTATGTTTGTTTGTTTGTTTGTTTGTTATATGTTAGACTAGTCAATAAATCATGCTATATAACCACATAGGATTGTCTTTTTTTAGCCTCACAGAAAAGGTCACTTTTTTAATGGACCCTTGCTTCAAGTTTACTAAAACTTCTAAACTATCCATCTACTTCACAAAAAGTAGTTATAATTCCCTTTCTAAATAAATAAATAATTACAGACAAGTGGGCAATTGTTATATTTATTTTGTTAAATTAACTATAAGTTAATTAATAATAACTCGTTACTATTGATCATTAATATTCATATGTTGAGCTAATTTTTCTACAACCTGGAAAGATTAACATTGATCTGTTTCATGATCTGATTGTAACTCCATCTGTTCTCTCTATAATGTAAAGCCTATAATGCATAATTCTAGCAAACATTAAGCTGTTTTTAAGCTGTAAATGTCATATTCTTATTTTAAAATACCTAATTAAATGTTACAAAAAATGACACATTGCTTGATTCAACAGATCGATTTGCACAAGCCTTGACAACTGAAATCAAGCTATGTATGAGAACGTTTTACATCTCTGATTTATATTTGGTGACTATGTCTATGGGTGTGACCATTTAAGATTAACGTGCACCTTTTCACTTATAATATGACCATTTATGTGAAGCTGCTTTGACACAATCTACATTGTAAAAGCGCTATACAAATAAAGCTGAATTGAATTATGTCTCATTTCTCATTCTTATAAATTAAAAAAAAAAAACAACAACGTATGACAGCGGAATCAGTGACTCTAAAAAATATACTGTGAAACTGACCTATGTGAGGAGAGTTTATTTGCACGTGACTTGTTTTAGCTATTTTGGTCCCATTAGAAACTTAGCAGTGTGAAAGCCAACCGCAACAAGAACAAAGAGCAACACTAACAATTTGAATCCCTGTTTCAGAAAAAAACAATCAATCTACAAGTGTGAAATCACGTTCTGACTGAATAAATAAAAACAGAACATACTCAATAAATATATGCAGAAAACTAAATTTAAAAAAATATTCTGATAAAATCTAAATCATGTAATTATTGTAATAATAACTTTCCATAAGATCAGTCAGTTTCCTTGTACAGAATTCCACAATTGGAGAAAATCTAAATTGACGCATAACTAAATAACGGAGCATGAAAAGGGAAGCGCTGTTGATGTGTTAATATGTGCAGCCAATCAACCTTGTATTTCAAAAGAGCAAGAAATATCTTGTTTTCCATCATACAGAGCTTGTAATACCAAAAGCCGTTGTGTGGAAATCCTACTGAACAAGCTGGTGTTCTTCAGGAGCTCTTATAATCCTGATGATGAAACCTTTGGCAAGCCCTGCCCCATTAAAGTGAATGTGTTACCTGTGAATTTGATCCTGCCTGCTGGAGCGAACAGGAGCGAGGCCATCAATCTCATCAAAAAAGATGATGGAGGGTCTCATGAGGTATGCCTGTCGAGAGAGAGGAGAGGAAAACATCACCAGCCTGGATAATCACACACATCATGCTTCAACACAGCCTGGATGGTGTAAGGGATTCACTCCCAAGTTTTAAAAAAGCAACAAGTGTTATGCTACAAGAATGAGGCAAGGCATGAAAAAACACTTTGGACAAGAAAATTAAATGTTGTTTAAAAATGTCTGAAACTTTACACCAATTTTTTTTAAGAATACATTTAAGATTTTTTAAAAAGATGTTGTGGTGCTTGACCATAAAACAGCTTGTTTTATTGCATTCATTCATAAAATCGTTTATGATTTTTTTTTTATCATTTACTACTATTTTTCATTACTCTATATGCAATTAAATAAATATAGGATTATATCTGATTAAAAGTCATAAAAAATATTACATTTTAAAAAATGAGTTACATATGCACACACATATATTAGGGGTGAAATGGATCAGTTGATCCTTGACTTGTCAGGATCACAACCTACGGTTCTGAACAAACAACGATGGCAGAAAGATCGCCTCTTGCATCATTCGAATCAAATGTATAAAAGCATTTAGGCTTTACTGTAAAAAAAATATATGAAGATGACAGAAGAAGTTGTGGTAGGTTATTGGGGATGTGGTGGGTTTCTTAGGTTATTAAAGGTGTTTTCTGTCACTATTGTTCAGCCTGCATTAATGCATTCAGTGCAAGTTGCACGATTAATCATTAAAAGATCGCAGTCTCAACAAATATGCAACCAATTATAAATGATGGTGATTTGCATATGTTCGTAATTCTTCGAATCGCTGCATTCAAATCTGTGTTTGCAAAACGCAAGAATCAAGCGATTCAGGGCATCCTCCGTTCTCCCCCGACAGCCCGCACTCACATTGCATTCGAGCCGGAGCACGCGTACATCATTGATGATGCGCTGTTCAGTTTAACAGTAGAGAAGCGCTCTCGCTCAGCACAGTGGAGATTTCCTTATATCGTTTTAGTCATTTGAGATGCAGTGACACACAGTCCAATTTTTTGCAGAACAGATCAGCCACTTTTGACACTCATAAATTATCATAAAAGTCCTCGCGCTGCAGGTATTAGTTGGTTGTCGTGCAGTGAGGGATTGGGTTCATGGAACAGTAAGAATGCTTACTCAATCTATATGAAACAGTCCCTTAAAAGTCAAGCCCGATTCAGAGCGCTCACTTCTCAAACGAGCCGGGAATTGCGTCTGGGCACGGTTCGGAGAGCATAGTGCGAGTGTGCCCTCAGTCTTTAGTTAAAAAACAGTCAAATAACACAGAAGTACTGAATTAACAGTTTATAGTTTAGGTAAAACCACTGATGTGTATGGTAAAGATACAAATCGCCGTCATATGCATTTAACTTGACACTCAAAATTCAAAGCTGTTGGCAGCAAATACATTATTTAACCAATAGGTGGCAACAACAAGCGATCAAATATATGCCACTGAATAATTCCTCAAAAATGATCATCTAGCAATGAAACAAAGATTTGAGTGAATAACTGAATCATTTTCTGAAAATGAGACTAAATATGGGTTGTACAAATTATAACAGTAACAACAGTAATAGTAACAGTGATTTTTTTTTACAGAATTGAATATTTTAGTGTTTGTTTTATTTAGTTTATTGTTTGTTAAAACCAAAAGTGCTTTGCAGTACTGCTTTTGTAATAAATGAAAAGCAAAGTATATTTGTCTCCTCCTTTTTGGCTGATCCAAAAAATGGTCCAATCCATGACAAAAAAAAAAAACATTGTGATCAAACCGTGAGATTTGTGATACACACATATATCTATACATATTTATAAATATATCTATATATGCATACATACAAACATTCTACATACAGACTATTTTAAAGTTAATGTATTTAAATATATATACATATTATATATTTTTATATATTTGTACATTGTGTATTATTACCATTAATAATATATGACTTATTTTACATTATTTTATTATGAATATTCATATTAATAATAATATGAATAATACTTAAACTGATTTTATTATTAATATTATTATTATTATTTTTAATATTACTAATCAGTCAGCAGAAAACTGCTTAGGGTCATACTGGGATCAGGGATGTGAGGTCATCGATTAGATCACCTGGTCAAAAAGCAGGCGGAGCTGTCGTTCAGACTCCCCCACCCACTTGCTGAGGCAGTCGGCGCCCTTCCGCATGAAGAAAGAAACCTTCCTGTCCCCCTGACTGCATTCATTAGCTAAAGCCCTCGCCACCAGCGTCTTCCCAGTTCCTGGAGGCCCATAGAACAGACACCCTCTGCAGAAAGAGCAAAACATGTCAAGACAGCAGGCAGTAACAGACATTTGAAAGGGTCATGACACCACAAATCTAATTTGCCTGGATTTTTTTTGACATACAAGAGCTTTTTTCCATTAAAGGGATAGTTCGCCCAAAAAAATGTAATTCTGTCAACATTTACTCATCCTTTATTTGTCCTAAAACTGTTCTTTTGTTGTTGTTCTGTTAAGAGAAAACGAAGATATTCTGAAGAATGTAACCATTGACGTCCAAAGTGAGAATAACAAATACTATAGAAGTCAATGGTTACAAGTTTCCAACATTTTTCAAAATATCTTCTTTTGCACTTAACAGAAATTCATGTTTATTTGTATGGCACAAGTTCATTTACACAGTTTAGCAAGTCCAGGTTGCGCAGATGATGGCAGTATTTATTACATCCTGCTTGTTTCAACCCTTAAGACATCCTCCTCATTATAAACAGTATTTAATCGAGTTGTAAAAACCTCTTGATTGTTAACAGTGCAAGTAATGTCAAGGTAGATTATATATTTGCGTACTTGTGTTTACATTAACACCTGCCAACCCTCCAAATGCAGGTAGATTTCAGCTATGGCGGGTTAGACAGCCGCTCCCACTGGCCACTTTGGCAGGTTGGAAATAGTTTTAACATTGTAGTTTCCTTAAAGCAGGGTTCGACAATAAAGATGGCCCAATATGCGTGCAAATGTGATCCTAGAATTGAGAAGCAGCACAACTGACAAAAATGACTGTGTTCGCGTGAGCAAAAGCAGGTGAATACCCTATGAGAGGATGATTACTCACACGCACAGATGATGAGATGCATGCTCCCGTTTACTTGCGCAAAACAACCGTGTGTAGAGGAAGCGCAACTGGTGCGATCGGTTCTCTTTAAAATAGACTAGACAAAAAGCGATGCTTGTGTAAGCAACAAACCTTTTGTAAGCAGCAGCAGCCACTGCTTTCGTTTTAATAATTCTCAGGCACGTGATCATCCTTCCATTACCTCTCGTGGTATGTTTTTACCTGCTTTCTTTTGCTTACAGTTGTTTTTGTTACTATAGTTAAATTATAATGCTTTACAAAAACAATGCTTTAATACAAGATTAACTTGCCATTTATGTGTAGTAACTGCTGATCTGGGACCTTTAGCCAGGAGAGATTACTGAACATATTTTAGATACATGACGATAGATCTTTTTAAATGTTAACTTAAAAAAAAAAAAAAAAAAGAAGAAGAAACGTTTTGTTGAATAAAAAGTGCATGTATACAGCTATTTATTTGCTTTTTTGGACATGTTTTGACACATTTAAAATGTGTGGCTAACAAATAATTATTTCTTTTTGGTGTGGTCAGAGACAAATTTGGTAAATCCTTAATTTTGAGCCCTAAAAAAAGTCATGTGAAATAAAAACCAATTGCAATGCGACAACCCATTTGCTCATGCACAGTGAGCAAGCTCATACACAACACACACAAACAGTGAAATAAATGAGGAGTCATGTGGACAACACAACATCTAAATCAAGTCATTTTAGCATGTCAAAGTCACATTTATTAATATAAAATATATTTTCCAAGCAACAAAACTGTGGCTAGTGAAAATGGCAAGTGGCTAGTAATGTTGGAAATCTACTAGCCACAGTGACTGGTGATCAAAAAAGTTAATGTCAAGCCCTGTTTGCATATTTTTGGTTCCACCATCTTGCATTCAATGGCTCTCTGGCTAACACTAGACCGGAATAAGGGTTGAAAAAAACATTTTCCACAAAAATATTTGTTTTTAGTGTTATAAAATTACATTATCACTCAACCTCAAATTAAAATAATAAAACCCACGTCATGATTTCTTTAACATAAAATCCATTCGCACACACAAATAAAAGAGTATTTATAATAAGCAAAAAGTCAGACCTTGGGGGCTGAATCTTAAACTTCTCAAACACTTGTGGATAAAGTAGAGGAAAGACGACCATCTCTTTCAAAGACTGGATGTGATGGGTGAGACCTCCAACACTGTCAAACTTCACCTGCATTGAAACAGACAAATACATACAGTGAGAAATATTAGCCTTTCTCAATTTTAACAAATTCATAGGAGGGCGAATCATTTTGACTTCAACTGAACTGATCCACAAAGCATCTTCCACAATCTATACCTATAAATGATCCAGAAGTATGAACTGAATGACATGAGTATAAAAACAGTATAGACTCACAGAAGTGTCCAGATTCATAGGATCCACGTCGGCCAAACTGGCACCCACTTTTACTCTGTCTCGAAGCACGCCACTGGCCAGATCCTCAGCCCGCAGGTTCATGGGTAAACACCTATCACAAAGTACAGATGAGAAGGAAACATGAATGTTGCACTGTAATGAGCCACAAAAATTCCCTCTGCACAGAACAGTTATAAAGTCACCTCACCTGTTACGAGCTCGGCTCATGCTTTTGCTTTTCCGCCTCTCGAAACGCTCTTCATCAGATGATGATGTCGATTCACTACTGTGAATGGCATGCTTCTTTATTCTGCCGAGCAAAACGCAGCACTGTTATTTTAGTATCATTCAGACAGTGTTATTGCTCTTTATTATGAGTTTTATTTAATTTACATAATTTTATTTATACATTTAATTAAAAAAAAGGAAATTGCAAAAAAACAAAAGTTTTATTTTTTATAGTTCTAGAAAAGTTCTAGTTTTAGTCTTTAATTTTTTTTTTTTTTTTTTTTTTTAAATGAACACACACACACACACACACACACACACACACACACACACACAGAAATTTTTATTTTTAAATGTTTTTAAATTCTTAAATTTAAGTCAAATTTATCAACTTAAACACGCAAAATAGAGACCTCTTCAAGATAAAGTATTTAAGGATTTACAATATTAATGTGCATAATAAAGTAATGTGCCTGGGTAAAACAATTTAAATGTCATGTTTATATTAAGGTTAAGATAATATAATGCCAATGTTTTAAGCAATATCGGGTGGAATAACTCTCTGATATTCTATCAAAACAAGTGTAAAATTTTGGTTTTTCTCCTATTTATTTGCTATATGCTCTAAATGACACTATTATGATATTCTGAAGTTTTGGTTATCTATAATAAAATATCTATAGCAAAAAGAAAAAATAATCTGTATGGAGAATACAATGGTTGCAACTAATAAAGGCTATTACACGTAAATGGCTTCTGTCAACCCCTCCCACCTAAGATGAATGGAAACTGTTATAAAAATATGGAAGATGGAAATCCTTACACTTTCAGAAAAAAAGATACCTAGGTACAAATATTAAAATGTTTAGCAAAAAATAGATCTTTTAATTTATGTTTTTATGTGTACATTTTTATTCTTTATCGTAAATGGAAAAGGTGCATTTAGATAGATATTTACTGAAAACAAATTGGCGCATTGTGGATAGAGCAAAATGCTTTTAAATAGTTATTGACGGAACACATTTGACACTAAGGTATAAGTGTCTTGTCACTGCAGTGGTACCTTCATGGGTCAAATTTGATCCTTTGATAAAGGTACAATATTGTATTTGCAGGTTTTAAAAACCAAAGGTACATTATGGTTTCCCCAGTGACAAGGGCTTGTAACTTCTTTGGTACAACATTGTACCATTTTTTCCGAGGGTGTACTTTACTATTTTATGGAGCAAATGAAAAAGAATTTTCAGATTCTGAGATTATACAATGTATACATATACACACATATATACATACACACACATACATATAATTCATCTGTCCAACTATTTTGCTATCCATCCATCCATTTATTGATACAACTATCTATCCATTCAAGAATGTATCCATTCATCTGGATACTCGTATATTTATTAATCAATCAAAAAGACACTTTTATACAGCTTAAAGTGACATATAAAGGCTTAACTAGGTTAATTGGGCAGGTTAGGGTAATTAGGCAAGTTATTGTATAATGATGGTTTGTTCTGTAGACTATCTGAAAAAAATGTAGCTTAAAGAAGCTAATAATATTGACCTTAAAATGGTTTAAAAAATATTATCAGACATACAGTGAAAATGTCCTTGCTCTGTTAAAATTCAAAGGGGGGGGCTAATAATTCTGACTTCAACTGTATGTGTGTGTGCGTATATATATATATATATATATATATATATAGAGAGAGAGAGAGAGAGAGAGAGAGAGAGAGAGAGAGAGAGAGAGAGAGAGAGAGAGAGAGAGAGAGAGAGAGAGAGAGAGAGAGAGAGAGAGAGAGAGAGAGAGAGAGAGAGAGAGAGAGAGAGTGTAACATATATTGTTACACTCATCAACAAGAAGATGATCTGAAATCTGACAAAAGAACTAGTAAAATAGTGTGTCATCATGGCAAAACCATGATGATGATTATAAATGAGTTATGAAAACTATTATGCTTAAAATTGTAAGCATGTAAGAACACCTTTACATTGTTCTTTACTGCTATTTTGTTCAATACTTATTTCATTTACTTTTTATTGTAAGCTCTCAGGCATTTTAAGTTACAGAATTATATTTGAAATGTTTAGAAAGTCAGATGAACCAATTTCTGTCATGTGTAATTATGTAATACATACAAAATTCTGTATGATAACCTATTGACTTTCTTTAATCAAAAAAAAAAATTAAAAGTAAATAAAAACAAGAACATGCACATGCAAACTGAACTGCTGTATATGTAATAGATGTATATTATTCACCTAATATGGCTTCTTCTTGCAGGAGATCGGTGTGTGTCGAATAGAGATCCCTTACTTTGCTTCCTGTTCACTGGCTCTGAGAAAACAAATTGAAATGTTTTCTTAAAGATCACAACATCCCTTCACATTTCAACTGCATGCCATGAACAATATATGAAGATCATTTTACATTAGCACTGGGCAAAACATATATATTTCTTTTCCAAATAGATATTTACATATTTTTATAATCCATATTCTGGCAACTCATTGTATGCATTTAAAAGAGATTGATTCTGTTTTATTCATGTGCAACTGAAATCAAGGTAAATGTACAGGTCTAAGGATTTAAATGAACTAACCATGTACTGATGCCATAAGAATAAAATTTGAATAAAAAAATTAGAGTAAAAAAAAGAATAAAACTAAATCAATAAATAAAAGATCAATAGAATAAAATCAGGACTTAGTACCCAGGCCTATTTTAAATGCTCAAATATAACCTCTATAGAAAGGTTGATTGGATGAAAGCTTTAGTGCTCATGTGTGAATGTATCCAGAGCAAGCACCTATAGGGGGAGCTTCGTATCGCTGCACAGTTTTCCGTTGCCTGAGGTTATACGGTCTGTCGTTCTCCTCTCCGGCCTCTTCTGCCTCATCTCCTTCATCGTCTTCATCATCATCATCAGCCTCCACATCTTCATCCTCCTCTCCCTCCTCATGAGAATCTTAAAAATGTAAAAAAAAAAAAAAATGGTTAAGAACAAACAAGAAATAATTAAGAGCAAAACAAAACGTGGAAGTGAACAGCTCGTATATACAGTTGAAGATAAAATTATTAATCCTCCTGTGAAATTGTCATTCTTTTTCATACATTTTAGAAGTTTAACAAAGCAAGGACATTTCATTGTATTTACTCTAAAATTTAAATCTCCAGGAGAACAGTCTATTGAACAATCAATTTAGCTGGAATAAAAATTTTAAAAAGTCAATATTATTTAAATTTAATATTTCATTCTTCTAACTTGCCTAATTAACCTAACTTGCCTAGTTAACCTGGGTGTGCGTTCACACAAAAGTCGATGTGAGCGTCGAAGTTCACACTGGCAGCCCTGACATCAAATTTCCTTACATTGATCTTATATTTAAAGGGGCCGTTGCAGCATATGAGCAAACCACTTACATTCCCGCATAAAAAACATGCTTTCTAGAGTCGATATGTTGCTCGCTTTTTTATTAAATTCATTTAACTAGGGAAGATTAAGTTGTTGCATGTGGTGTGATTTTGCTCCACTTATCCAATATGTCCATATGTCTGAAATATTCTGAAACAGCAATACTGTTTTGTACTGTCGTTATTGTCGGCATGAGAGTCAGGCTTTTTTTTATATATATATATATAATATAATTGCACTTCAACTGGTCAGTAACTTTATGTATGTCACTGTAAAAAAACATCATAAATAATTGAAAATTAGACAACCGCAATAATCAAACCCTTTAAAACAACTGTGGTGCTGTCATCATGGCAAAAACTAAAGAAACTAATTATTATAAATTAGTTATAAAATCTATTAATAATAACTTGGCAAGTATAAACTGAAGATTCATCTTAAATCCCCAGTTTGATTACAAACTTAATGATTCCCATCAGACCTAAATAAATGAAACTTGCTTTCATCACTAAAGTGAAATGTTCTCGAATTCTTTTAAAAACTTTTCTAATTTTTAAAATATATAATTTACGATTTCTATACTGTCCAAATCACACACCCATCTGTTTATTGTACACAAACTGACACTTTAAATATTCAGCAAAAGGTTGTACATGTACCTTCAGTTCCTTCTTCCTCTTCAGGGTCTTTTGATTTGCTCATGACTTTGTGATGGGACTGCATTCCATACGTGTTCCTCCGCAAAGACTTCCTCCTTTTTACGCGGGAGTACATGTCCATGTTTTCCTGCAGCATAAAATAAACAAACATCAAATTGAGAAATGTTTAAGAGTCAAAGGAGAAACAGAGTCTTTAGTTTTTGAGTTAAGTCATAAGTGGGTTCCCAGCCCACACTGAAGAGAAAGGCCAATGCTTCAGACTAACACAGATTTTTAATAACCTCAGTTTAGTGGGCAATCTTTTGCTTAATGAGATAGAAAATAAGGCGGCCCAATTGCTTTGCTGTTTAATCATGTGTCGAAGGATAGAAGGAGTCACCAGTTCAGTGTCCGTCCACATGCGGAGGCGCTCCACTTCCCGACTCTGCCGAATGCTGCTGATGTTGTCCATCTCTTGAAGAACTGCTTCTGCCGTACTAAAAACAGACAAAACGCAAGATTCATTTTCAAACTTTTAATATAATTTAGCAGTAATTAGAGATGGCCTGACCAAGCTACTAATCACATTAAATGAGCTGACTGGCAGGCAAACCATTGGGCCAAGCTCAATCTCAAACTGATTGTAATTTGACAGCAACCAAGAAAATGATCTGAAATCTGACAAAAGAACTAGTAAAATAGTGTGTCATCATGGCAAAACCATGATGATGATTATAAATGAGTTATAAAAACTATTATGCTTAAAATCTTCTGTCAATTAAACAGCATTTGGGAAAAATTTGATAAAGAATTGAAATTTCATAGTTTTTGCCTTCAACTATACATATATATAAACTGGAGATCAGACAGAGCATTTCCAGTTATTTTCAATCCGGTTTGTTTCAGGACTATGGGCTGGCCATTTAATTTCAGTGTTTTTTGCATGTTCAAACTGCTTTATTAATTTTACTGTGTGATTGGGTTTGATGTCCTGCATGAAAATGTCTTTATGATTGTGACGAACAAGGTGGAAAAAATGTATGTTGCCAAATAAGCATGGTTAACATTTCACAATGGTGTAGCCATAAAGAGGCTCAACACCTTACAAACTTTGCATCCAGTCTTCCTCAGTTTGATAACAAACTTAAATAATTCCCATTAGACCAAATTAAATAAAAAATGAGTTAAATTATTCTTTTATGGTTTCTATATTGTCTAAATCACAAACACACATCTGTTTATTCTGCAAATTTTTACACTTTAAATAGTCTAGAATAGGATGTACATGATCTGAAATGATCAGGGTTTGAGGCAAAAACGCCACCAAAATTAACAAAAATGTCTCTTAGATTTAAGATTTATTTTTGCTCCTAAAAATGCTGTTTTTATTGAACTATTTTTAAATGACACCTCACAGAATTTGAATGTTCAGTCTGCCTTTGTCTGGCATGCACTTTAACGAACAAAGTATTGCAATATGGACCATATTTTGTATAAGCCTGGTTTTAAACCTGCTAAAATTTTTACTGCAAAATTAGTAATTGTTGCATTTGATTACCAGTTTAAACAATAATATATCCAAACCATCGTCAGTGGTTCTATTCTGGGGAAAAAGAGTTTAAAACAATAGTCAACTTGCATATATCACTCATAAAAATAAAAACGACTCAGGATCGGGATCGATAGATCATGACCTCAAAACAATCAGCTGTCATATCAGCTGTAAAAAACATGATTGGAGCTTCCCTACTAATATTTCTCAACCTCAAAAAGATACAGACATTTAAGGTTAGTACTGCACACTATGAGTCAGAGCTGTGGAGACATTGGTATTGTTGTGTTTGTCAGTTATTTTTGTCTGAGTTTGATGTCATGGCCTATTAGTCTTTATGTGTTTTATATTTGGACTTTAGTTCTGCACGATATAAACATTTGCGATTTGACTTTTCTACGAGACACACACATGCATGCATGCATGCACGCACCCACACACACAGCTGAAGTCAGAATCATTTGCCAAACAAGAATTTTTGTTTTTTCTTTTTCAAATATTTCCCAAATGGTGTTTAACAGAGAAAGGTATTTTTCACACAGTGTCTGATAATATTTTTTCTTCTAGAGAAAGTTTTATTTGTTTTATTTCCGTTAGAATAAAAGCAGTTTTTCATTTTTTTAAAAACATTTTAAGGTCAAAATTATTAGCCCCTTTAAGCTATATTTTTTTTTTGATAGTCTACAGAACAAATCATCAATATACAATAACTTGCCTAATTACCCTAACCTGCCTAGTAACCTAATTAACCTAGTTAAACTATAATTAGTCAAACTAATCAAACTATTACATTTGGAAATGTGTTGAAAAACAATCTTCCGTTAAACTAAAATTTGGGGAAAAAATAAACAGGGGGGTAATAATTTAGGGGGGCTAACTTCAACTGTGTATATATATTGAGTCTAATTTCACCAAATGAAATGAATAGGTCTATTTGTAAAAGAAGTAATCATTTTCGTTACACTGGGATGATTTTGTAAGGAACTACATCTACATAAAATATAATAAACCAATCACAAACATTGAGAAATACAGTAGAGCAACAAACATTGTACAATAAAATATCAAAGCTTTATGATTTTCTGGAAATCTAGCTATTTCTTGATTTAAAAATCAAGTATTTAAGAATACAGTATTCTTTCTTGAATACTGTAAACTGACTTAAATGATAAAAACACACATTAAAATAATACATGTTTTGGTAACCTAATGGTCAAACATGCAATGACTCAAATCATGAGTGTTCTTAAACATGGCTCCTGGTCAATAATAATACTGATTTGATATTGCAGATTCAGATGGGACTGCTGCGCATGCGTACATTGCAATATTGATGCTGAAATTATATATTTTGCAGCCCTGATCTGTAATAAATAAACTTTGAATAAATATGAGAAAAATTAACTGTAAATAATCAACATGATCAAAACACAGTTGGCAGAAATATCTGTAGTACACAATCTACTATTGCACAAGCCTTAATGCAGACTGATTTATAGCTTAGACTTTCATATCCATTAAATGGAATTATTATTATGGTCATTTAGTATCATTGTAAAAACCAAACCCCTTTCTGTCATTATGCTGTGAAATGTGAAATCTTTACTAATTTTTGTAGTATACATAAGCATATGTTTTTATTGTTAATAATATTTCAAAATGAACACTTACTGGAATGAAGTGCACTTGATTTGATTATCCTGATATATTATGTTCAGATAAATACATCACACTACTGAGGAAAATTGATTTGCCTTGTCATAATCATCAAGTTACAGTATATACTAGCTTTTTAATCATAAAACTATGCAGTCATACATCAGCATACAAAGGCGTATTGTGGGGAGATACAAATTTACAACTGATAGTTAAACGCATTTCAATCATTCATTCATTCTCCTTCGGCTTTGTCCTTTATTTATAAGGGGTCGCCACAGCAGAATGAACCACCAACTATTCCAATAGTATCTAGATGCAGCCTTTATGATGCAAGCTGAGATTGCATCACTCTGCGATACAAAGTCACACACAATGGACTCAATGGAGTGAGTGACATCACTGTAATGGTAGAGTTAGGGGTGGGATTAGGTGAGCGGATTAAAAAGCATTGGATGCAGCTCAGATTGCACTGCACCAGGTCTGCATTCAGACCCTTATCAACTAATGTGGCATATGTTTTATGCAGCGGATGCCCTTTCAGCCACAACCCAGTACCGAGTAACACCCATACCTTCTTACGCTCACACTCATACACTACGGCCACCTTAGTTTACCCGATTTACCTATAGCGCATGTCTTTGGACTCTGGGGGATGCCGGAAGGAAACACACGCCAACACGAGGAGAACATGCAAACTCCACACAGAAATGCCAACTGGCCCAGCCGGGACTCGAACCAGCAACCTTCTTGCTGTGGAAAGACAGTGCTAACCACTAGCCACAATGTGCCCTAACGCATTTTATGTAATTATTTTAAGTAATTATTATAATAGACTTTCACTTATTTTAATTATTATGTCCAGTTTCTATTTTTCAAATAAATAACAGTAGCAGCAAAAAATAAATAAATAAATAATATATATATATATATATATATATATATATATATATATATATATATATATATATACACATATATATATACACAAACACATATATACACACACACACACACACACACACACACACATTTTCCCTTCAAGTATAATTGCATAATAAGTATATTCTCACTATATCATAAATGATGAGCCATAAAATCTGATGTATCAAATTCAATTTAACATCATTTTACAGCGCTTTTACAATGTAGATTGTGTCAAAGCTTAACATAGACGTATTTTTTTAAAGGTTCAAACTGTTCCATTTTAAACAGATGCATCCATTTCTTCTCATGTCGGGGTTTACAGGGTTAATGCAAAGAAACGTCATTCAGAATGAGTAAAGCAGCTCAAGCCATTCATGTGCAACACCAGCAGGATTCTTCCCTCCAATACACACACACCATCTGTCTTTGACCAGCAGCAACATGTTACCTCACACTAAAACCTGGACTTGGACACAACCTGGCAAATCCATCCTGAAAAAAATCCTAAATACATTTTTCTTTTTAATATATGATGATTTTTTTTTCAATATGATGATTACATACAGTCAGTCATACACACACAGACACACACACACATACACACAACTCCAGTTGGCAGGTTTTGCTTTCTAAATATCCAAAGTAAAGAAACTGCATTAATAAAATAAATTGTTTTGTAAACAGCCAAAACAGATCACTGAAAATGCATTTTAATACCAGGTGGAAACAGGCACTACATAAGTAAACAGTTTAATTTAAATGCTGAGGCTGCATCAACACTAATCTGGATACATTTGTAAATGCCATTTAGTCTAAAAGTGTTCGGAGTCAAGGATGCACGATGTTGGAATAATCGAATATTTGTTTTTCTGCAATATACATTGCGATATGAATATTATGTCACAGATTAAATAGCTCTGTTTTAAGTTTTTTCAGGAAGTCCAACAGTATTCCGGTACAGAAAATCAAAAATCAAAATGTAAAATATGACTGTAGAGATAACGGATTGCACAATATATTGTTTACAAATCAATATCTCATCGTGATTATTCGCAAGTCACATTGCGAGTATAAGAAATGTTAAGTCTGGATTATAATTTATTATTTTGCAATAGTTTTATTAGGCATGTGACTGTGGGAGGGTTTTAAAAGCATTCAGGCATAAGAAATTGAACCGTTTGTCATTTTGACAAATCAATAATTATTAATTGTATTGAATTGTTTTTAAATGAATACTATGCACTATTAATTGTATGTTAGATTATTCAATTACTGTATACCTGAATACAGTTTGACTCCTCTAAAAACAATAAAAATGCTGTTTATTTAATTTGTATCTTGATCTTTACTGAAATTATCTATGCTTGTAGGTTGTTTCTTATATTTTATGCATAAACACTCTTCTACAAAATCATCCAAATCAAACTAAAATGATTAATTCTTTTCAAATAGTTATGTAACATATCTAGTGAAATTTTATTCCTATCGCAATACATATCACAATTTTAGATTTTTCCAATACCGTGCAGCCCTAGTATGGATATTTCTTACACCTTCAAACAACATAATTTCTTGTGCCTAAATGCCCGTGCACAAGAGACGGTTTTTGCTCGTGATTTCCGTTGACGTTTAACGCCTCGTGACTAAATAAAGTGCGTCAATGTGATCGTGCACACCAACGCGCAAAAGCGTCCTTTTTAAAAAACCGCCCCATGCTCATTTTTTTGTTTTGACGAAAAGCGTCCCGGTGTACGAGCCTTAACTGAAATGTGTACATATTCAAAACAAGAATGCTTAATAAAAACTGCATTAAAGTTTGCTGTGACAAAAATGTTTTCTTAGTTTTTGTCTTCTTTCAATCTAAACATTCTTAAATCAAGAACCATTTTCTAGGCAAGTAAAAAAATAGGTATATAGTTTTGTTTTAAAAAAAAAAAAAAAAAAGTAAAATTGAAATCTGCCAGTGAAGCAAGAAAAATAATCTGGCTTTGGTTTCAAAAAAGAATATTTTACTTACATCACAGGCAGATTATTTATTTTCAATTGATAAGATCTCTCAATTTTGGCTTGTTTCTGAAAACCATGCAATATTTTTGCTTCTTGATTTAGGACTTTTTTTATATATATTTGGACTAGAAACAATACAAAACAGTGTCCACTATGGCTTCTAGTCAACTATAATTCAGACTCAACATTGCACATCCTCTGATGTGACCATTCCGGGGGTTGGGGGTGAGGGTGAGGGGGGGAGATCTCTCCAGACCACCACCAGTTTGCAGCATTATTTGTGTGTACATTAGTACTTTGAATTAGGGCTGGGCCGTTAAACAATATTGTATCGAATCGCAATAAAATTTGTGTCAATAACAATAAGCTCTGGCCTTTTTTTACTCTATACAGAGATGTACAACAATAAGAATAGAGAAGTGTGTTGATATTAAAGATGCACCAAATTTTCAGCCACTAAAAATGATCGGCCATCGAAAACAGGTTTTGCCATTTAATGGAGCCTCTAATTATGTGGCTTCAGTCATTGTTGGAGTACTCTTTTAAATCTGGAAGTATTAACAACTGATATTGAAATGTATATTGTTATTGTGGGCAAGGCAGTGGCACAGTAGGTAGTGCTGTCGCCTCACAGCAAGAAGGTCGCTGGTTCGAACCTCGGCTCAGTTGGCGTTTCTGTGTGGAGTATGCATGTTTTCCCTGCCTTTGCCTGGGTTTTTTCCGGGTGCTCCGGTTTCCCCCACAGTCCAAAGACATGTGGTACAGGTGAATTGGGTAGACTAAATCGTCCGTAGTGTACGAGTGTGTGTGTGAATGTGTGTGTGGATGTTTCCCAGAGATGGGTTCCAGCTGGAAGGGCATCCGCTGCATAAAAACTTGCTGGATAAGTTGGCGGTTCACCCCAGATTAATAAAGGGACTAATTATTATGGAAAATTTTAATAAAAAATAAAAAAACTTTAATATGGAAAATAATTTATTGAAACTGCATTTTGGCATATTGCCCAGCCCTACTTTCAATTGATTTCCAAAAGAAGTTGATCCACACTATCCACTCTGGAGGGCATTTTCAAAAAATTGTTAGTTCATGTTAACCCACAGTAACTAATGTTAAGAAGCAAACGCATTAGTAAATATTGAACTATGTTTAATAAATGGTGTGCAATTATTGTTACTTAGCTAGTACATCTTAGGAAATACAACTAACTAATAACGAATGAAACTTTATCATACAGCTTGACCAATTACTGTATATAAAAACTCCTCATGACATGATTACCACAAGCTCATTTCAGTCATTCACCATCTTATATAGTTGAATCTCAATGCCAAAGAAGCTCAAACAAGTGTGAAATACAGCCAAGCGTGCAGACCTGTCATTTGTAGAAAAAATTAACAAAGACCTAAAGGTTAAACAAAGCAAAATCTACATCTTTTCTAGTACAGCCGGAACCTGCTTAAGCACCCCTGGGATACATGTAGCCTTGGCTAGGAATCACCAATTATATGACAAACTATTACATGCATGAAAGGAAGCTTAATAACTCCCGTCATCATACATCTGCATAGTGTCATGTTTTAGTTCTTGATGAGCTTAAAGTGTCTATTTCTGCAAGAGTAAACTTTGCTGGCTTCATCAGATGTTTAACTAATTATACAAAAGCTCTTCAAAACCAAGAGGGAATTAGAACACATGCACGCAAAATCCGATCTGAAACAGGATTCTGATTCTGTGTGCTCCTGGTGGAATTTTGGGGTTGGAGGCTAGTAGGTTTGCAGTCATGAAGCAAAAGAGGTTAATATAAAGTGAGTTGCTGCTCAATTACTTCACAGACTGATTCTCATAGGAAACCAGGAGTTAAATCATGTGCCTAATGATTCGCTGACCAGTTAGGTCAACACTAAACAAATGTCTAGACATGCAGTTGAAGTCAGAATTATTAGCCCTTCTGAATTATTAGCCCTCCTGTATACTTCTTCCCCAATTTCTGTTTATTGGAAAGAGGATTTGACACATTTCTAAACATAATAGTTTTAATAACCAATTTGTTTTGTCTTCGTCATGATGACAGTGCATAATACTTTACTAGATATTTTTCAAGACAATAGTATTCAGCTTAAAGTGACATTTAAATGCTTAACTATGTGAATGAGGTTAACTAGGCAAGTTAAGGTAATTAGGCAAATCATTGTAACAATGGTTTGTTCTGTAGACTAATGGTTCCCAAACTTTTCAGTCCACGAACCCCAAAATAACAAAACCAGTGACTCCCGACCCCAATATGCTCTGAAGCGATTACACATTTAGGCCCAAGTCTGTTTTTCATTTAATTTTGGAGAACGCCACTCAGAGATCCTCCACCATGTTCAGTTGTGGCTTGTATTTATTTTTAATGAACGCGAGTCCTGTAAAAGTTTCACTTGGTGCCATTAAATCTATTTGCTGCATCTGACGCTATTGCTATCTTCAATATAATGTAATCACCCCAGGGGTCACAAAACATGCATGTTGTTTTTTTTAACTGTTAACTACTATTTTTTTCTTCGATGAGTTACAGATAAAATATGCTAATTATAATGGTTTAATAAAATTTTTTTGATTTTCGGGAATCACTAAGCAACACCCCCAAAATAATAATTTTGACTTGAAAAATCAGAAAGTAAGCTGTTTATAAAGCTAAGTAGTGATAAAAGATATTTCTTTAGAATCTTTACTGTTGACAACGTTTTAAAGGTGACATCTTATCATAAAATTATCTACTTATTTTTGTTTATATAGTAAAGCGATTGTTATAAGCAATGTACAGTTGAAGTCAGAATTATTAGCCCCCCCTGAATTGCAGAATTATTAGCCCCCCCTGACCGCTTATTTAATTTTTCCCCAATTTCTGTTTAATAGAGAAGATTTTTTTCCAACACATTTCTAAACATAATAGTTTTAATAACTCATTTATCATAACTGATTTATTTTATCTTTGCCATGATGACAGTAAATAATATTTTACAAGAAAATTTTCAAGACACTTCTATACTGCTTAGTGACATTTAAAGGCTTAACTAGGTTAATTAGGTTAACAAAGCAGGTTCAGGTAATTAGACAAGTTATTGTATAATGAAGTTTTGTTCTGTAGACTATTAAAAAATATCTAGCTTAAAAAGGCTAATAATTTTGTCCTTAAATGTTTTTAAAAAATTTAAAAATAATGTAACGAAATAGAAAAAATAAGACTATCTCTAGAAGAAAAAATATTATCAGACATACTGTGAAAAATTCCTTGCTCTGTTAAACATCATTTGGGAAATATAAAAAAAAAAAAAAAAAATTAAAAAGAAGGCTAATAATTCTGACTTCAGCTGTATCCTTGCACATCATTATTTCGTAAATATTAATTTGCCTTCATAAACTTTAATCAAATACCATAACCTTTCCTGCACCCACAAAATTACTTTACTTCACTTGTAGTCAACAATTCAATCAGTTCCCGAGCATGAAATCCTGTACAGCCCTACATTTTTCTCTCATTCCAGAACCATTTCAATTGGATGTACATCACAGTAGGCATGGGACGAGTACCGTTTTCAGAGTATACCACGGTTTGGAAAAGTCAATGTTTTAAAACCACCAAATTTTTTGCTATACCGTTCCTAAGATATGTGTAAGATGTTTTGTTTACTGTTTTGTTTGTGCAGCAAAAAAACATATCCAAAGATTCCATTTTAAATTGTAAAGAAATTTTTGAAGAGTTTTTGAAACAAATGAAGACAGCAGAAGTCAATGATTAATTTTCTTTATTCAGCCTGACATGTTTACTGCTCCAAAACATTTTAAATGTTTCTCAAAATATAATATAGTGTTCAAAGGGGAATAAAAGTTGTAGTTTTTTTACCCAGACATTTGAAAAGAATATATTTTAGAGCAGTAATCACAATATAGTGAAACCATGATATTATTATCCAAGGTTATCATACCATCAGAATCTTATACCGGCCCATGCCTACGTCACAATGTGGGAAAAATGGGGCAATCTTAACTTAAATCTAAGTAAGGAAGTTAATTGATTTAGAAACCACCCTATATGAATCAACAAATTTAACCAAATTTCTACATTATCTCACAATAACTAATCAGGCTTCAAATGTGGACATTCCACTGAGACTGCACTACTTTCAGTCACTGAAGCCCTGCAGATTGCCAAAGCAGGTTCTAAATCATCCATTCTGCTGCTTCTGATACAGATTCTACTGTCCACCCTCTCCTCAATGTGCATCACTGGAACACTGCTCTACTGGTTGGAGTCTTACCTCACCGGCAGATTATTCAGAGTTGCTTGGAGAGTAGAGATATCCAAAGCTCATCAACTGGCCACTGGAGTACCTCAGGAATTTGTTCTAGGTCTATTCTCTATTTACCCCAAATTACTGGAAGTCATCCAATCGCATGGTTTCTCTTGTCATTGCTATGCTGATGGCACACAGCTCTATCTTTCATTTCATACAGATGACTCCACGGTAGCTGCAAATATCTCGCACTACCTGGAGGATATCTCCGCTTGGATGAACGACCACCACCTACTGCTTAACCTGGCAAAAGCTGAACCTCTTGTCTTCCCTTCACCCATCACACATTCAACATGACTTTTTAATCCAGCTAAGATCATCAACCATTACTCCATGTAGTCTGGTAAGGAATCTTGGGAGTGATTCTGGATGATCAGTTGTCCTTCAAAGAGCATATTGCTAACATGGCTTTCCAACATACGATTACCGCTAAATATCTCCTCAATTGTAAATTGCTTTAGACAAAAGCGTCTGCTAAATGACAATGTAAACATAAATGTATAGAAGACAAGTATCAGCTTTTACCTGTTGACTAGTTGGTCGAAAAGTAAACTCTGATTGAGGTGTTCAAACTGGGATTTCCTGACACGGCGGCTTCTCTTGAGTTCAACATGACCATTCATACGAGCATGGTCCCCGCCTGAGGTAGAATCACCCCTCAGACTCATTCGACCTATGGCTTAAACAAAAAAAAAAAACAGATTACAAAAACCATCAACTGATGAAGATTCATGCCAAATGAATCTTCATGAGATTTATGAACAAACAACATTAAAGTTAATCCGAATCTGACTCTTATAAAAGCACCCTCTTTGTTTTGAAGATTGCACAAATGAATTGATTTCAAATTAAATTTAGAGAACAAATCAAGTTAAAGTTCTACGTCTTTTTGCATTAAAAGCAAACACACTAAATAAAGTCAAAATGCCTGTTTTGGAGAACGTAAACAGTTAGTAAAGTGATCAAATATGTGGCAAGATACTTTCATTTTTGATGAACTTTCATAAAATAAATGCACTATTGTACACTTACTGTGTCCATTCTGCAAGGCACCAGTGGACAACCTGGAAAACATGATGAAAATCGATGAGAAATTAGTTAATAACAGATCATATAAGGAAATTAATGCATTAAGGCTGATTTCTACTTCTGTGTCGAGTGATCGGGCATGCTGTTTGTTGCTCTGCAATAACACCTCTGAAATGCTAGCTGGAAGTGAGCTTTTTATGTGTCCAGTTTCTTCGAGGGTGTTTATAATGCTACATGTAGTACAAGTAGCTCAACCTCAATTATTCAGAGGCGGGAACAACGTGCAACAACTTTAATCATAAGGTAAACACAAATCAAAAGGCCTTATCTGGACATCCTCCACAGGACTCGTCACTTGTTAAACACTCGCTCCACCAGGCTCACTACACTGCCCACACTCCTCACCCCTAGCAAGCCGACTAATCACAGAGCTTGCACTACACTTCATCACATTTTTTGGAGGTGTCCGTCAGGTGGGCTATACGACCGAGAAGGCTGTGCCGGACCATTCACGTGCGCTTGATGCAGTAGTATAAATCAACCTTTAATCTGCAAAGTTAACCACTTATGCTTAAGCTGACAATGCATGTGGTCATATAAACGCATGTTTTTTTTTATTGGTATAAGATCAAAACCAGCTTGAGCACAAACTGATCAGAAGTTATTGTTTTTTTTTCCAAGACAATGGTGCCAGGACAAATAAGCTGTAAGAAAACGTGCTTTTATCTCGTGCAGAGTTATAATAAGTGGTATGGTTGTTGAAAAGTCTATTATGAAAGGAAAGGGGTCTATGTTATTTTCTCACTGATAGTTTGCAATTAAATATTGCAACTCACAAAATGGATGATTATGTTTGGATGTCACCACTGGGAAATAAGACAACATTTTTAATTAAGTACAGAGAAATTATTATCTACTTGATTTGACTGGTTGTTGAATGGAAGTGAGGGTAAACCAGTTGATCGAAATTTGCTACAACAAGTCACATGTGAGTGAACCATCCTCTCATTGGTCAGAGTGCATCTGTATGTCCTGAGATTCACTTATAACCGTAAGAACTGATGGCATACTGTGGCTTTGTTCATAGATGTTATTATTTAACATTATAAATTTTAGCAAAAACCATCGATCTTGCCATAAATAAGCTTTATGCTGGCTACACAATAGATTCATACTCATACTAGATTAATAGCAGGATGTTTTTTGCAAATATTCCACTCAAACCTGCATGAAAGATGCGATTGAGGCGAGCTCCACATTTTGTGGCAAACCTGTTGTGTACTCTTGGGTAATTCACCTCTATTTAAGCATTTGCAATGACTTTGTATGCAATCTACTCGCAAAGTTGGTGTGATCTCAGCAACATCACCAACCAAATTCAAATTAGAAATTGAACAACTTATTTTCCCCATGATTGCCTTTTAGATACATCAAACACTGGTGCTTTTTAGACAACAATCGTAATAGATCTTGATAAACCCTGAACCATTTGGTTAGACTGAGTTTATTTTCGAGCAGGCTGAGACCACCTCATTCAGGCGATCTTGGATTGATTGTTCTTATATGGATCAGGGTGCTCACAAATGCCTGAAAGTATTAAAGTACGGTAAACAATGCACCAGGTTCCAAAACAAACACTTCAAATGAGTCTGAAAATCCATATAGATCCAAAGAAGAACCAATCAAATGAATTATTTTGGATCTACTCCATGTCAGATAGCACATTTGGCTTGTAGATTGCGTAAATAGAAAACTAAAAACTACCCTTATCAAAAGAGTGAAGACATGGTGTAAATAATACATTTTTCTTTTCGCAACATGGGACGTTTCATTATAATCAAGTTGGGTCAACGAAATACCACACTAAAGAACTGATCTCTACCTATAACAGACTCTTGAGGAATTTGTGGATAGCACAAAGTCTTAAGCAATACACAATACACAAAATGTTCTTAATTAGTTTGTTGAACAGATCACTTCATTGAAAATGCATTGTAATCATACACACCATTTGTTTGAAAGTACACTAAATATTTGTATATTAACTGTAAGTTAACTATTGTTATAAGTATCTTTCCAAATGCAGCTTGCAATATAAATTCAGCACTAACAGAGACATGACTCCAACAACAAAAAATCTAGGGCTGCACAATATATCATTTCAGCATCGACATCGCAATGTGAAAACTCCCAATAGACACATTGCAGGATATATGCAACATTGAGTTTGTATTATTATTTATCATTTGCATGCGTGTTTGATGCCTGGAACTGTATAATGATTTTAAAAGCATTCAGACATAAGAAATTGTAACACTTGTGACTTCAACAACGATTCATTTTATTGATTTATTTTTATTATTAACTTACTGTTTTCAAACACTGTTAGACTCTAGAAAAGATAAAACATTTTATTTTTATTCCATCTTTTTCTTGATTAAATTTATAGTTTGTTATGCATGAAAATACTCGCAACGTGTGCAACTATATAAATGCACTGCAAATAGCACAGACCACAATGAAAATGTGTTGGGGAGACCAAAACTTTATAGATTGTTTATTAGATTTTATGGAGATGCTAATAGTAAACTTTAAATCAATCAATCTCTGACTAGACATGTGCATGAAAACACTCGCAACACATGCAAATACAGAATTAGCACAGACAACAAGGAAAAGGTGTCGGGGAAATTTATAGATTGCTTATTAGATTTTATGGAGATGCACTCCCACTGCAGAATCATCCCAATCAGTCTTACGATATCAATTCTTTTCAAATAGAGATATTAAGTCATCTGGTGATATTGCATTCATATCGCAACATATAGTCGCAAAATAAAAATAATATTGCAATGTTAGATTTTTTCAATATCGTGCCACCATAAAATAAACCATTTTCACAGTCTTCGGTTTGCGTTCCAGTTAGTTTCAAATAATACAACTTCACATTAACTTCAGGTATATGTCCAATTGCAGAAGCTGCTGCTCCTTCCACTAACCTGATCCTACCAAACAAACTGAAACCAAAATATATACACCTGCACTCTGTAATGACATGCAGAGGACCCAGAACAGGGCTTGAAATTGCGACCGTAATTGTACCCATGCCACCCTTAAAATATATTTGGGAGCATTTGTGCGAGTGCATGCAATTGTTGTGTGTGACCAGTTTTTACTGAAAAATGTTCACCACGTGCGCGGAATGCATCTTTGCTCTTCGCAGTGCTCAGAATTTGGTTTAAAACAGTTGTCATGTCAACTTGCTGCAGTAAACAAAGCCAAGTCCGTAAGGCTTGCCCCGCCTTTGTGCTCTTCTTATTGGCCCACTGCTCTAGAACTGAACGCGAATGGATTAATTAATATCAGCTGTCAATCACTCAGTCAATGCCTTCTGGCTTGGAATGACAGAGAGAGAGCTACTACCATGAAAATTTGTAAAGCGCTGAAGATGGGAATGAAGATAACACTGACAGATTTTGTTTTAGAAAACATGGTATCTAAAGTTACAAATAATGACACATCTTAGTAGTGATCATGTGCTGAATGTTTATCCATCATCTACTTTTTCTACTTTTTAAAGAGTGGATAAAAGACTTCTGTTGGCTTCAAGTCCGCTATGAAAGTCTGTGGGATGGAACTTTCAGGTAACTGTTCGCCACATCTAGCACGAGAGATTCTGTTTAATCCTTCATATAATCGCCAGATGTTGTCCACCGTGTAAGTGGCAGCTATATGTAAAATTTAACACCACGTAGCCTACACCATCGCAATTGGGCTTGCACTGAGTAAACTAATATCGCTACTTATGAAAAGACTGGTATTGCTTTTAACATGACGTATGCATATAATAAGGTACATTATAAGTCAAAAGCATCAGCGCAATATCAGACACCATCCTTGAGAACAGCACAGCTATATCGTTAACAGATTCATTCATGTCAAGCAGTGTGTGCAGGGCCGGTGGGCAGTCCATGTATCTTTTAGTTATAAAAATGCATTTTCTTGTGATAACCGGATTTCATTGAGACATATTTTACTCACGCATACATATATAATTTTTTTGCTTGTTAGTTTGATTAGTGTTGATTTCAAATGCAATAAATATGTTTGTATAAAACTTGTAGTAACGGTGCTCATAATTGATTGTATTTGAAATCAACACTAATCAAACTAACAAGCAAAAAAAATAAAAAATACATATATTAATACATATATGCAAGCGTAAGGAAAATGTCTTAACGAAATCCCGTTATCACAAGAAAATACATTTTTATAACAGAACCGAGTGACCAAAGCATACACAGAACGCTCACCGTCCCTGCACGCACTGCTTGAATGAATCTGTTAACGGTATAACTGTGCTGTTCTCACAAGTGCTGTCTTATATTGCACTGATGCTTTTGACACAAACTGTACCTTATTATATGCATACATGTTAATAGCAATACCGTTTTTTTATGAGTAGCGTTAGTTTACTCAGTGCGATGGTGTACGTGGTGTTAAATTGGACATATTTGCACGGCGGACAGCATCTGGCGATTATATGAAGCATTAAACAGAAGCTCTCATGCTAGATGTGGCAAACAGTTACCTGAAAACTCCATCTCTCAGACTTTTCATAGCGAACTTGAAGCCAATGGAAGTCTTCTACTCTTGGAAAAGTGTAGATGGTGGATTAACATTCAGCACATGATCACTAGTAACATGTGTCATTATTTGTAACTAGATGTTTTCTAAAACTAAATCTGTCAGTGTCATTTTCATTCTCATCTTCAGCGCTTTACAATTTTTCGCGGTAGTAGCTCTCTGTCATCCGAAACCAGAAGGCGCTCCCTTCTGATTGACAGCTGATATTAACCAATCATTCGCGTTCAGTGCTAAAGCAGTGGTGGGCCGATAAGAAGAGCGCGAAGGCGGGGCAAGCATTACGGACTTGGCTTTGTTTACTGCAGCAAGTCGACATGACAACTGTTTTAAACCATTCCTGAGCGCTGCGTTTCGCGTTTCAAGTGCAGACAAAGAGCTTAGAGATGCATTCTGCGTAAATGTCTCCCGAATCCGCGCATGTGGTGAACATTTTGCAGTAAAAACTGGTCGCACGCAACAATTTTAAGCACTCGCAGAAATGCTCCCGAATATATTTTAAGGTCGCATAGATAAAATTTCGGGCGCATATGCGACCAAAATGGTCGCAATTTCGAGCCCTGTGATTATTTTGTTTTGGTTAAACCTGTAATTTAGAATTTCACTGTACAAAAATTAAAGCATTAGAAAAATACCAAATTAATAAACTGAACTTCACATATGAAATAAAAAAAAATAAACATGGTGCAACAACGTATATGCTTGACCAGTGTAAAGTCAAGCTTATACTTCACACCATGACTTTCTGATTATGTATGCTATTAAATAAAGTGTGCAATTTGCACATTGCTTCAAGGTGCATTTGGAATAATTCTTATTGTGAAAAGTGCTGTACAAATATAACTGAATAATGTCAAACCTCACCTAGTACAGTGTTTGGACATGGTCCAGGAGCCTCTCTGGCCTTTACTCTGGGGACTTGGAGAAGTATCAGTAGAACTTGGTGGCGTCTGTCTGCGTGTCCGCTTGGGCGGCGGGGACAAACGCGGGCTACTGCTGTTAGCATCACTGCTGGGCTCTTTCTGTAACAGGTAAAGAGGTGTGTAGGATGTTAAAAAGCTTGCACAAGCATGCAGAATACACAGCGATGAATATGATGACTGCAAGTCCACTCTCAAATATGATTTGCAATAAGGGCACTTAGAGCAATATCATAGCTGACACCTTGAGTTGCCTCAAAAAAAACATTGGGATTCACATAACAATGTCCTCATTTTTTACCGATTCTGGGGATTTTTTGAGCACTGATACAGCTACGCATCCTCAATTGTCTTTGATTGTTTATTAAAGATTAAAAGATAAAAATGTTAAGTATTGTTTTATATCGTCGCATCTAAACATTTATATAATGATGGCCATGTTAATTTACATTTGAGTGTTCAATTTTTGTATTTGAACACTGTTAGACTCCTTAGAAAACTATAAAGCACCGTTTACTTATTTTTTATTTTTGCTCTGTCATATTTATATATGCTTGTAGTTTATTATATTTTACGCAGATGCACTGCACAGAAAAAGACTTGATCATCCCAGTCGATCTAAATTAATGAAAGCTTTCCGAATAGAGCTATTCAAATCATCTGGTCAAGTGATATTATAATATACATCATAGCAAAACAAAATATCGCAATGTCAGATTTTTTCAATATCATTCAGCCGTAATGCCGCCCATTGATTTGTTTCTCATTTCCTCCTAAATCTTAGACTAACCTGATTCACATGTAACCACCCAAAGCAACCAAAGACAAGACATTTAAAAAGACAACAAAGCAGACATAATTATCAAATTACGCCAGGGTTCCCTCACTTTATGGCCAATTTGCTTGCAATAAATACAGATTTGTAAAAAGCTTTGAAAATTAAGATGAATCACTAGTAAATGATTCAGAGCAATTTGTAAACCAGTTTGATGACTGGCTCAAAAGAACTCATATTACTATGAATATGCACACACAGAAATTCGCAGATATCTGCACATTTTCAGCCTATTATTAAGTCTGTATGTATTTACTTGTGTGAACGTGTGCAAATTTATATTTATTCAGTTTTTTTAATTAATTTTACTAATATTATTGCAGGGCTCAACAATAAGGACTGCCTGATGGCCCAGGGCCAGCATTAGAGACGCTTGGGACAGTAGACAGGATCATTACTGGCCCGATTGGGACAGTGCTGCCTTGTCACTAAAGGTTAATTTGTCTGCGACTATTTGTCAATTGCGTGCATATTGAGCTTGTGCTTTAAAGTCTTTAAATGCTATCTTCTCTGTGATATCGTAAACACCAAGTTTCTTTTTGGTTCCTCTTATCTGATTTGATGTTTTAAGCATACTATTTTTTTTGTAACTTGGTAACAACCAGTACAGCGAAGAAACGGCAACATCAGAATATAAGACTAAAAGAAAATGTCTGTTTCTAACATCTTGAGAGCAAACATTTACGTGAGAGCAACACGTAAGAGATGTTTTACACAATTTGCCGTCAGTTTGACAAGTCAACCACCTTTTATTAAATAATTTTGAACTGCAATGAAATACCTGCACATTTTCCATACCGCTTTTTTTGTTTGTATAATACTTAAAATTTTGCTCATTATATAGTTATTAATTTATTTTAAAGTATTGAAATTATAGATTCACAGACATTATTTTTGACACATTATTTAAAATATGTGCTAAAAATAGCTATAAACTTCTCTTCTTTTTTTTTTTCTTCGGCCCAATCGGACCACTAGAATAAAACTTTATCATTGAACCCTGTTATTGTGATATAATAATAGTAATATTAAAATGTCCATATGATTTATTTACAATGCAGTTTGTAGCGTAATACTTTTTTATACAAGACTTTGTTTAACAAATAAGTGGATCTAATTGGATTTGCACTGTAAACATTAAATACAAGTTAAAAATGTATAATTTCTTATTTCATATGTTTTATATGTTTCATAGGTTTTAAGTGATGACACTCCTAAAATTACTCTGCATAAATCCTAAAGATCATCATAAAGATTTTTTTTTTAATTCTCCAAAAAACATAGCAAAGAATGTCTATAGATTCTGTCTGGCCCTACTTATTACCATATATAACACATCACAATATGAATCAATATGAACTCTATACTATAATCAAACTTTAAACTCTGCCCCCCAGAGATTCTTCTGCCCCCCTCATAAACCCCAACGCTCTCCTTAAACCCTACATTATTTACTATTTAATATTTGCACGATTAAAATTGCACGTTCATTGCACTAATTCATCTTAAATTATACATACCCACTGTAAATATACATATATCTGCATACCTCTGATTATTATTAGCA